>NC_084997.1:6798500-6806000 GCF_963854185.1 Sardina pilchardus
CGCAACATTCACTCTGTGTCTGTCTCTGCTGCTCTGCTCAATCTGACCCCCCAAACACACAATTACCCGCCTCTGCCCAAATTTACACTCTTCAAAGCCTGACCAGTCCTTTAGTCCCTCCATTGACCACTCTTGCTACAATGTTCATGCTTTGGGCTCAAGGTCCTTTTAGTGAAGCAAGGGGTAGAAATTAACTGCTATATATTTATTACCTGCTTTACCTGCAGATGCGTCAGGTTGTGTTGCTCAGTGCTTTGACACCGGTGACAGTGACCATGTCCATGAGCGTCTTTTGTTTAAAGCCTCTAGTGCGTGCTCTCTGCACTGAGTGCCGTCCCAGGCAGCCCAGAGTGAATGTGTGCGGCGTGGTGCCAGACTTGGGTGGTGGGGGTACTGAAGTGGAGCTCGCGCCTCTACATGCACATGCACACGCTCTCATGGCAAAACAAAAAAAGGAACGGTTGCGTGGTGGAATGGATCCATTCCACCGCTCACCTGTGCGGCTGCTCTTCTCTCGGCCCTGTGTGTTGATTATAAATGTGCGGGGTTGCGTGCGGGAAACCATTTGTGTGATCGAGGGGAGACTCAGCAACCTGACAGAATGAAAGGCAGCAGAGCTAGCACGCCGTCTGCAAACCGGCAGGCGGGGAGAGGGGGGAACTCATTCTATTTATCTGCCTGTATCATGTCCTTCGGCTCTCATCGAGCAGATTCAACAACATTTACGACCCCTCTGCAGATGCCGCTATATTGTGAGTAGCCTGAGCCCTCTCCCTCTGCAAGCCCATAATGTCACCTTGCTGAGTCAGCCTTTCACAACTCAATATCGGTCTGTACTGAAGCGTGGGAGATACGTTGGGGGGGGCTTGCATGCTTCTACATAGTGTTGTCCCTGTTGGCTGCTGGCAGTGAGGTTTGTGGTGGGTGTTTTCCGTGCGTGCACTTGGTGACCGTGTCCCCGTTGACCCCCCCTAAGGTCCCTATCAGCGCCAGCATGTCCCCAGTGCGGCTGCACTCGTCCAACCCCAACCTGTGCGCTGAGCTGGGGGACTTCCAGAACCCCGCCGCCCGGCTCACCGAGAGCATGGAGGGGGCCGGGGACTACATCAAGCTGCAGGAGGACTTCTGCCTCATCGCCCAGAAAGGTAGCGGACAGACCAACGGGAGGGGGGGGGGGGCAGGAGAGCGGAGAGGCTGGTGGCCAGTGAAGAAGCACTCAGTGCTGTGGGTTGAGAAGGAGCACTGCCCTGTCTGTGCTCTAACGCCATGTCCTCGTGTCTCACCTGTTCCCAGTGCACTCCCTCCTGAAGTCGGCCTTCAACACGGTGGCCATTGAGAAGGAGAAGATCAAGCAGGCGCTGTCGGAGCAGGAGCAGGTGGGCCCGTCCACTCAGATCGTCACCCTCAGGCACTCTCTATCACAGGTGAGGAGACGTGGACAATGACATCCACTGCTGTCAGCAGACAAGTCACAGAGCCCCACAGTCCATTTCACATCCAGTTTTCACACCAGTTTCAATACGACGAGCCATTTCACACATTGAGATCAAATGTCCACCCCCTCGCCGCTTTCATTTCCTCATGCATATGTGGAATTAAATCAGACATGTATTGGATATGTGCCAGCACGACTTCTGTTTTCAACTTGCACAACGTTGAAAATGTCCGCAATCTTTTACCTTTTTGCATCTCCATTACACATAATGTTATTTTCACGTACACCACTGGCAGAACGGCGAAATTAAAGAAGATGAAAGATAGAGATGGAAAGGCTCTCCACTTTCTTTTTTGCCTCAAAATAAAACCATTAGCCTATTTTGTGGACTTAGCCATTGAAATAGCCTAATAATGCAAGCTTGCGTTATTTTGTGCATTTGTAGTGCCGCCTGTATGCTTGCTTACATTTCAATGTCTAAAATCCCTCTGGTGTGCACGCTGGTTGTCTGTTAGCTAGTGAACCATGTAAAAACAGATATTTGATGTGGGCCATTCTGGAACATATGTTATCTTATGTACTGTATGTGCATAGAGAAGTGGCTTTGTAAATGCACCCTCTGCGTTAAGCATAGAGTATGTAACTCTTGGAAAATGCTTCTGAGACTTCCAGTATGTTGGAGTGGCTGGAGAGAGACGAACAGCTCAGTGAAGGCTGAGCACTGAATCACTGCTGCCCTTTTACTATAGAGATGAAGCTGAATCTTCGCTGGCACCACCAGTTAAGCTCCAGCCCAATTCGATTGTATTAATATATGGCGCCATTAATAATAGACATTGTTTCAAAGCTCTTTACAGAGCCCAATGCATAAACCCTTTACAACAAGCACAAGCACAAGGTCCAGGAGCCTTAGAACAATCACAAGGTCCAGGAGCCTTAGAACCAGCAAAATCACTAGGTACAGGAGCCTGTTCAACACCTATGATGGATCACTCGACAGTCCTGCTGTATGGAGAGATTTCTATGACTCATGAGAAAGTGTACACAGAGTAATGAGAGGCTTATTTGATGTGCAGATACGATCAATGCCGCTGGTTTACCGTGATTTGAAGGAAGAAGAAACCGTTTGGAGATGAAAGAGGTGGGAGGGGGCACATAGTTAATTGGCGCACATTATCTTTCTCCGTGTAATTGGAAATAAGATTAACACCGCTTTAGATTTGTGCAAAGGGTGAAGTTCATTAACTTTGGCCCACGGGACTGTCTTTGGGTGTAGATGATTAGGCTGCAGTGGTCACACGGAGGGAGATGGGCTTTAGACATCGTTTGCAATTAACAAACGCTTTTATTGAAGGCCTTTTTTTCTGGGTAATGAGTCCAACCTCAGATTTTTAAAGTGTTAAGGCAGTTTATTTAGCTGTTTTTCGCTTCTCATTTCAGTTAGTGGTAGTTCGAAAACTAATTTTAGACTGCGAGGGTAGACTGCCAGACAGTGTTTCTTGGTAAGTTGCTGTTGAGTTATTAATTTTCCTGGTGTGCGTGCATGTGTGTGAAAGAGGATCTTGATCATGGTGTAAACACGTCCTTCATTTTGACGGAAGCCCGCAGTGAGGACAGCTGCTTTCCATGTCACTGATCTTTGTGGAGAGCGAGAGGCAGAGAGAGAGAGAGAGAGAGAGAGAGAGAGAGGTGGTGCAGAGAGATGTCTGTCTCTAAACAGTCCCTTCACCCACACCCTGCTCACCAAAAGAAAAGCCCTTTGGCTTTTGAGAGCATTCACCCCCCCCCCCTTTCTGAGTGCAGCTTTTTCTGTCAGGTGCTTTAGAAAGGACTGCAATATTTGTGTGGCCATAAATAGCACAGCTGCACCCTGTTGTTTGTTTTAATATAATCGTTTAGCCCACGCTCGCTGTTGCAGGAGGCCAGCGGGGCTTTGTTTGTGATGTTGTTGGTGATATTGTTTCAGGCCCTGTCCCAAAACGCTGAGCTTCGGACCCGTCTGAACCGAATCCATTCCGAGTCGGTGCTCTCTGATCAAGTGGTCAGTGTCAACATCATCCCCAGCCCTGATGAGGTAGGATAGCCACTGTAATCACGGCAAGTCAGCTAATCTTTTTATCCACTCAGAGTGACCCCGGCGTAACCTGGCGACCTTTCCTGGCGTAACTTAATGCCGTTTTCTGGGAAGGCCGCGACTGCAGTCGGGATTTCTAGTTGGCATTAGGTGGATTTGTTTTTGTCGGTGGAGGCATCAGGGATATGTCTGTGATAAGAGAGAATATTCAGAAGCCCTGCCGCACAGGATTTGCCTGCATGATGATGGATTGTGAACGCGAGATGAGCTCTCCATTATGCATGAACTGCCTTCTAGCTTGGCACACACGCTGCAACCGTATCAGGCAACTCCATATTAAAAATGATGATGAAAGATGTTAGTTAGCATACACAGTACACTGGAGGCCAACTGAAAAAAAAACAAGACATTAGCACAATGTGATCTGAATCATAGGATGTACTGTAAGTCTCAGAATAAAAATGGTGGCTGGTGAAGACTGCTTGTGCTCACCGCTCCAGTTCAGAGACTGTTGGAGAGTCTGGATGAAAGCAGTGGGCTAGCGGAGGCTCATCCGTGCAAGTGTAGAGCTCAGAGCACATGTGAATCCTGCACACAGTGTGCCGTTGGAATCCCCAACACTGCGTCCTCCAGTGCCTCCCCATACTGAACGCTGAACACTGAACCAGAATTGACTGGCATTCCCCACCTCCAACTCCCCCACCCCCCAACCCCCACCCTATCTCTTCTTCCCTCTCACTAACAGGCCGAGCAGATCGTCATGGGAATCCCGCTCACGTCTCAAGCCTCCAATGAGAGCCGGCTGTCCATGTCTGAGTCGGTGTCGGAGTTCTTCGACGCCCAGGAAGTGCTGCTGTCAGCGAGCTCTTCGGAAAATGAGGTAAGCACGGGGGAGGGAGGAAGAGGAGGGTGGAGGAGGAGGAGGAGGAGGAGGAGGAGGGTTAGGGGGCAGCAGGGGACGGCCCGGAGCAGATGGAGCCGGAGAGCCCTGCGGGGGTGGACAGGTGCAGCAGGCGCTCCAGGGCAGCGCGGACGGAGCTATTGAGTTAGCGGCGCTAACGAGCGCAGAGACGAGGACGCAACAGGCCTCAGAAGAGAGTCAGTCCACCGCTGCCGAGAGAGGAGCGCAGCGGAGACTACATCTGCATTTTCTCTCCTCCGTCATATCTCCCCAGTCGGCTGTTGGCGGAGCGTGGCGCTGTCACGGGGCGTTTGTTTCAAACTCACATGCCGAGTTGGCGCGGCGGCTGAGAGATTAGACTTGTAATTTGGCTGTCTTTCTGCGAGCGTTACAGCTTCGTTATTTTGTCTCCGCCGAGAACGGTTCGCTCGGCTTGTCGGAGGGGGGAAATGGATGGGCTCGTTCATTTGCAGTCAGACTTCCCTCGCTCGCGGCAGTCGGTTTCGCCGCTGCGATCGCGGCGGGGGTGAGTGTCAGAGCCCGCGCCGAAGCCGGCGCTCTGTGGCAGTGATGACCTAAAGGCCGACCGGCTCTCGTGGTCCAGCTGTGTCCATAATGTGCTGGACTGTCGCCGCCCACAGAGCAGACATAACATCCACTCCACCGCGTTAGCCACAGCTAGCCCTGCAGCGCGCATAGGGCATCTGGGCTCCAGACAGATGGACAGTGTCCAGTAAGCGTCCATGTAATCGGTAATAGCCATAACAAAAGGAGACATGATGTGAGTAATGCACGTGTAGGTTCCACAGTGTTAAGGTACGAGCACTGAGCCCCATAAGCACTCTCTTGGCATTAATCAATGGCCACAGCGCCTGCATGAGCTCTTTCCCTTTTTTTGTTCTGAGGCACAGGAACATACACTGCAGCATTTCACGGTGTGGCAGCCGCAAGTCGTGACGCAGTCTTAACTGATTTCTCACCCCAGTGTTCTCCAGCAAGGACTGCAGAGAGAGGAGAGAGAGTTGGTGTGTGTGTCTGTGTGTGTGTGTGTGTGTGTGAGAGAGAGAGAGTTGGTGTGTGTGAGAGAGAGAGAGAAAGAGAGAGAGAGAGAGAGAGAGAGAGAGAGGGAGGAAGAGAGGGGGAAGAGATAGTAGACAGCAGCAAGAAGAGAAAATTGACTTTGGCATCCTCATGCTTTCTCCATAGGCTGCTGCTGGGGCTAGTTGGTGGCGGTCCAAACTGACCCCCCCTCGCCCCTCCCCCTCGCCTCTCCCCGTCCCCAACAGAGAAAAAAGGAAGAGCCGCCTCAATCTAACCCACTCTCCCCGCTTCTGTCTCCTGTCTTGCAGGCATCAGACGATGAGTCATACGTCAGCGATGTGAGCGATAACATTTCCGAGGACAACGCCAGCGTCAATGACAACGTCTCCCGACAAAGTAGGCGGCCCTCTCTCTTCTCTTCTCTTCTCTTCCTGGTGCTCCATTAGAGAGAGAGGCTAATGTGATGGAGGGATGAGGAGGAAAGGAAGAGAGGAGGGAAAGGGGAGGAGAGGAGCGGGCAGGGAAGGTGGAGCTGTGGGCGGCCCTTTGTGTCACTGCTGTCCACTCCTGCCCACCCACTGTCCATCCAGCCCTTCCTCTCATAATTAGAGGTCACCTTGTGAAGACCCCTGCCTCCACAGTTAATACGTTTGCCCCCTGGAAGGCTTCAGTGTTCAGTGTTAACTTTCAGAACTTAATCACTCTGTACTCGACCACATATACAGATTCACTCAATTACCTGAGTTACATGATAAGCTCTGTCTTAGGAAAATACGTTCAGAAAGCTGTTCTGATTTGGAAATGATCCACGGGGTTGCAGCAGGGCCGTTGTCTTTGGAGCCCCAAAGCACCGCTGCTTGTTCCCACACCCTCCCACCTAATCCAATCTTGCTGCAGTGGCCTGAACCATCCATCACAAACATGACCAGTGCCTCACCTACACTTAATAGCTGGGCCAGCCACTGGCACATAATTGTAAGACACATGATTAGGATTTAAGACAGTCTAGACATAAGACCACTAGTTCACCTTGTTTTGTCCTTTGGAACATTCTTTTGCCTTTGCCTCACACCTTCCTCATACCTCATAGATTGACTTGGACAGATATTAACTTGCTCACTGCCCCATGCAATAGCCTGTCTGTGTTGATAAGGCACGGTCCGGAATGAGGAACAACACAGGATTTTCCCCACATTTTTTTACTAATAGTCTCACTATTGGATTCCCCTGTATGATCTAATAGCCAGATATCCCAGTAGTGGTAGTTTTATCAAATCGTTCAAGCTTAATCAGAATGCTGTGAGAGCAACTGCTTTGGAAGGCAAATGCTATCGAGTTCCTCTTAAGCTCCCTCCTGAGGTCCGACTGGCTCTGCGATGTTTGGTTTGCAGTTGCCAACGGCGACCTGGCCGGCGGTGCCTTCCGGAACGGACGCCGCTCGTGCCTGCCCGCGCCCTCCCCGGACACCAGCAACATCAACCTGTGGAACATCCTGCGCAACAACATCGGCAAAGACCTGTCCAAGGTGTCCATGCCCGTGGAGCTCAACGAGCCGCTCAACACGCTGCAGCACATGTGCGAGGAGCTGGAGTACACCGAGCTGCTGGACAAGGCCGCCGACACCGAGGACCCCTACGAGCGCATGGTACGGCCAGCGCCGCTCACACACACGCAGACAGGACACGCAGGACACACACATGCAGACAGGACACGCAGGACACACACGTAGACAGGACACGCAGGACACACACGCAGACAGGACACGCAGGACACACACACGCAGACAGGACACGCAGGACACACACATGGAGACAGGACACGCAGGACACACACATGCAGACAGGACACACAGGACACACACATGCAGACAGGACACACACATGCAGACAGGACACGCAGGAGACACACATGCAGACAGGACACACACATGCAGACAGGACACGCAGGACACACACACACAGACAGGACACGCAGGACACACACATGCAGACAGGACACGCAGGACACACACATGCAGACAGGACACACAGGACACACACACGCAGACAG
>NC_084997.1:7111000-7333500 GCF_963854185.1 Sardina pilchardus
AGTTAAATAGTTGAGTAGTTTCAATGGTTAAATGATTTAATAGTGTATTATTGCAGTGAGGACTTTTATTTTGAAACAGTTGTGGACAGAGGAAACAGGATATGTAGTCTTCAGAGAGATTGTATGCTTAAAGCCTGAGAGAGAGAGCGCTGCTGCAGCTGGCCTGGCCACCTGGCATAAGATTCTAATTGCCCTATTATGATGTCATAATCGCAATGTTAAGTCTATGGGGAAATTTTTAATAGTTTTTAATTAATAGTTCAAAAAGTATAAAAGTTACAAAGTTGAAAAATACAAAGCTCCCATGGCCAAAGTAAGACCTACGCAGCGCAGTTTGAATGAAGTTTCTACGTTAAACGGTTGAAGCTCCATTAAGAGCGTTAGAAGAATAATAATAATAATAATAACTAGAAATGCAATTCCAAGGAATTACCAGTGCATGAAAATGCAGAAATAGATAGATAATGTAGATATGGTTACTAAGGTGTAGCTAGGAAATTAAGATTAAAAGTTTTGTTTAATATTTAAACGGTTGGTTAAAATGTGCACTGGCCTGCTGTTATTTCCTCCCTTATCCCATTTAAAACAGTATATATAAAAAATACATGGTAAAAAATTGGTTTTGTATAAAAATGTGTAAAAGGGAGAGGGTAAGGACAAGACACGGGTAAGCATAAGTTTTTATTTAATTCATTTTTTCATTTAGTCCTATGGGGTAAATTGTTTTTAGTTGTAAAATCCATAATCTTTCTGCCCTCTTCCTTTGTAGACAGGTCCAGCCTGGGTTCCCTTCTAGACCACAGACCCTCAGGTGTGAGATGTGGTGAGTTTGGAAGTGTGCGACAAGGTAAGTGTTGAGTGTATTTTTGTGTATGTTGTGTAGATGTTGTTTTAGGCGTGTGCGTAAGGTATGTCCAGTTTCCCCGATGTAAATCATGTGACAGGAAGTGCAGGTGATGGCGTACACCAAATTGGGAGTGTCTAAGGTCAGGGGGTTGGTGGGTGCAGAGCAATGGCTATGGATGTTTGTGATAAATAAGTGGGGAGTGAAATGAATGTTTTCCTTGGGGGGTGGGGGTTGAAGGTGACGGGTGAAAGTGGTGCGGATGAGGAGGTCCTTTAAGTTTTTATTTCGTCTGTATGCGGAGATGAGTGCGTGGTGTTGGAAGGTGGGGTGTGATGATTGATAGTCAGTATAATGTTGTTTCAGTGTGTGGTGTAGGTGTTGGATGCCGTGTGAGTAGGTGCTGATGAGGGGCAGGAGATGGGAGGGGTTAAGGTTAGGGTTAGGGTTTGGGTTGGGGTCAGGGTGAGGGTTGGGGCCAGAGTGAGGGTTGTGGTTAGGAATAGGGTGTGGGTTAAGGTTAGGGCTAGTGTTTGGGTTGGGGTTGGGATTAGGGAACGGGTTGGGATCAGGGTTAAGGTTAGGAGTAGTGTTTGGGTTAAGGTTAGGGATAGGGACAGGTGTGGGGGTAGACAGTGAGGTGTTGGGAGTACATGAGTGAGCAGGAGCGAGGCCAGCCAGGGTGTTGTTTTTTATTGTACGGAGGAAGCGTTTGGAGTAGTGCCTCTTAAGGAGGGCTTTGAACAGGATGTTTATTGCTTGGTGGAGGTCTGTGGAGAAGGAGCAAATTCGATGAAAACGGATGATTTGTGATTTAACAATGGATCTAAAGGTGTGTTTCGGATGGTGACTGTGCTTGTGCAGCAGTGAGTGAGTGTCTGTGGGTTTGAAATAGACTTTAGAACTAAAAGTGTTTTCTGTGGGTGAGATGGGTGTGAAGAAGATGGTTGTATCTAAGAAGTGAATTTGGTGTGGGTCTATAGTGGCTTTAAGTGAAATGGAAGGGTGATGTGCATTAAGGATATCTAAAAAAGTGTCGAATTCGTGAAGGGGGTGTGGCCAAGCTCCAATGATATCATCTAAGAAACGGAAATAAAATGTGGGTTGAAGGGGGCATTTGGCAAGGGCGGCCTGCTCCCAGTCACTCATGTAGATGTTGGCGTAGGAAGGTGCAAAGCGTTGACCCATGGCAGTACCGTGTATTTGCAGATAGAGTTTATTGTCAAAATTAAAGTCGTTGTGTGTGAGACAGGTTTCTAAAAGTTCTAACAGGATGGTGTCGGGTCTGAGGGGGTCCGGATATTTAAGAAATGTGTTTTTAACTGCTTGGATGCCAGATGGAGTATTTATGTTTGTGTAAAGGCTGTCAACATCTAGAGTGAAAAGATAAGTGTGATGGGGGACTACCATGGGTCGCAGCCGGGTGAGGAAGTGGTATGTATCCTTGAGGTAGGAGGGATGTCTGTTGGAAAGGGGGTTGAGGTAGGAGTCAATGTAAATGGAAATGTTATATGTTGTGCTGTTGCAGTCTGAGACAATGGGTCGACCAGGAGGAACTTGAGAGGGAACCGTCCAAGTGTGAGGGGGTTTGTGAATTTTGGGGAGGAGATAAAACTGTCGTGGTCGAGGGTGATCTGGTCCTTGTAGAAAGATGCTTTGTTTATGGTTGATAAATTTGCGTTGGTAGAGGGTGGTGACTAAACGGCGGACAATGGCTTGTGCTGCGGGTTGGGTGGATCGTGCAATAGGTGTATAAAATTGGGTGTTATTCAGTTGTCTGTGTGCTTCAGTGAGGTAGTGCTGGGTGTCCATGATTACAATTTTGGACCCCTTGTCCGCTGGTTTGATTACTATAAATTTATTATTTGTGAGTTGTGAAATGGCTTGTTTTTCTGCTGGCGTAATGTTACTGGTAGGTGGGGGAGGGGGGTGTTGGAGAAAGTACCTAAGTGCCTGTCTATCCTTGTGCATGTGTCTAACTAAGTCCTTATCTAATTGTGAGGGAGGGGGTTCCCAATTGGAGGGGAGAGTGAATGGAGTGGGAGTGTAGGTGTCGTCTGAAGAGAAGTGATTTATCAACTTCAGACGGCGGTGATACTGGTGAAGGTCCCTCTGAAGTTCCTCCTGGTCGACCCGCGTGTTATGTGGAATGAAGGTGAGCCCCCTTTCCAACAGGGAGCGCTGTGGGGAAGTGGGTTGGAAGAGGGTGGACAGGTTCATGATTAAATCATGATGGGAAGGAGGAGGGGGGGTAGGAGGGTTAGGGTTTGGGAGGTCCAAGGGTAAGGGTTGGGTCAATGAAAATGGAGGTAGTTGCACCAATGTGTAAATATTGTGTGTGCTGTGTGGTTTGTCCAGTGTATGTTGTCCTTTGCGGTGTGAAATGTATGTGAGGGGATAGTAGGGATGTGGGGGAAGTGACATGCAATGTATTCATTGACATAGGTGAGGTTGTTTTTGTGCTGTGTCAAAAGGTGAGGTGAAAAATTAAGAAGTGGGAAGTGTATGACTGCATCGGGGAAAACTGTAGAAGCATGTTTGTAAAGTATGAGTAATTGTTTTGTAGTGGTTTTCCGAGGGTCGTGGTGCTTGTTGTTCAGGCCCACCGACAAGACCACCGACTTCACTTGGGGGAAGGGGGTGGGGAGAAGCTTTTGCAGCATTCTGCAAAAGTGGTGTGTGGTGGCTCCGGGGTAACTGTCAATTTGTATGTCAGGATGGATGAAGGAGGGGATCCGGTTGAGGTTTGAATCCCCCAGGAAAACTAGTGGTTTGTGAATTTGAATGGTCCATTCGTCCAGTTTGTTCTTACTGTAGCTGTGGTAAGTGGGATGAAATGTGCGTGTGTTGGGTGGTGTGGGTTGTGAGGGAAGGGTTGGGAGAGAGTGAAGTGTGGTGGGGAGTGAGGTGGGTGGCTCCAGCACATCCACAGCGTTTGTTGGAGAGGGCTCAGAGGCGGTTACGGCAAGTTGGTTGACTTGGTTTGTCCGCTCATTCGTCATGGCCCTCTCCGGCTGTGGAGATGCTGGAGACACCCTCTCTTCTGGTAGTTCCTGTGGGGATAAGGAAATGGTGTTATCAGTGTCGTGGACTACCAGATGTGAAAGTGTGTGTGTGTTGGTGTGTCGAAGTGACCGTGTAGTGGTGGGGGGAGTGTTGGTGTCAAGTTGGCTGTGTAATGTATGGTGGAATTGTGCTTGTGTTCTAATGCGTGGGCGTGGTTGTGGGCGTTGGGGTAGTGGTTGTGTACTGGTAGTGTGTGACTGTATGTGGGGGGTGGAGTGTGTAGTTGTGATGCGGGGTGTGTAGGGGATCTCCGGTGATCTGTGAGATGTAGGTGACTGTTTGCATGTATGTGGAGTGTGGTGTGTGTGTGGTGGAGTGGCCGTGGGTGCGAGTGTTTGGGTTTGTGTAGAGTGTGTGAGGATTGGTGCTGGGCTAGTGGAGTGTGTTGAAGCTAGTGTATGTCTAGTTGGGGGGGTGGTGGGGGGTGTGTTTTCAGTGCTATGTGTTGTATTGTTATCTAGTGTCTGTACTACTATGTCTTGGGGTGGACTTGAGTCTGGTGTTGGTGTAGTGTGAGTGCGTGGTGTGGGGACAGGAGCGGTGGTGGGAGGGGGGGTGGTGTGGGGGAGTGTATGAGCTATTGCGTCGTCAGTGGTGTGTGGTGGTGTGGTGGAGGAAGCTAGTGGTGGAAACTCTTGTGTGCATGTTACAGTGGGTGTGGTGTTGGGAGAGAGAGGGGTGGTGGATGGAATGGTAATGTTGTGGGGGTTAAGGGCTAGGTGGGCTGTGGGGAGAGTGGAGTCGGTGAGTCTCTTCTGGTAGCGCTTCCTAGCCCAGCCACTGGCTATTTGGAATGCTGTGTTGTTAAAAGGTGTTGTGGATGTAGTGAAGGCTAAGAACTGTGAGGTGTAGTGTTGGTGTAGGATCTCCATGTTCTGAGTCATCCATTGTGTAGTGTTGTCCCGTATATGTTCAAGTGTCTGTGGTGTGGGGGCAGCTGGTTTGATAAATTCAGTGAGTTTAGTGACTTGTTTGTGCATGCCCGTGGGGAAGGTGTGTGTGTTGAGGGCTGTTTGTGTGATGTGTTTGTGATGTGTGACCTGAATGAGTTTGAAGTAGTGTTTAGCTAGCTGGCGGGTGAGTGGGTCTGGTTCTGTCCTGAGGGTGTTAGTGTATATGTCAGGTGATGAAATGGGGTGTGTGCGTGTCTGGGTGCGTGTATGTGTGAGAGGCGGTCTGTTGGATGCCAAAATGGATGCATATGTATGTGTATGTGTGGGCCTAGAATAACTATGTGTGTTGGTGTATCTAGTGTTAGGTGGGGGTGTGGGTAGGAGTGGACGTGTGTGGGGATGTCTAAATGTAGTGCGTGTTGTGTGAGGAAGTAAGGGTGGGGGTTGTGTGCGGGGCAGTAAAGGTGGTGGTTGTGTGCGGGGGAGTAAAGGTGGTGGTTGTGTGCGGGGAAATAAAGGTGGTGGTTGTGTGCGGGCAGGTGGGGGTAGGTGTCTGGACGGGGGGGCCCTATGTGTGTGTCTATCTAAGTGTTTGGGAGGGGCAGTGGTGGTGGGCATGGTGTGTCAAGGTGTGTCAGGTGGATGGATGACTCAGAGGGGGAAGGAGATCCAGTGAGGATAAAAGAAGATAAAAGCAAAAAATTAAGAAAAATAAAAATAATAAAATAAAACAACCAATTAAGAACAAACTATAAAAGGGCGGCCTACAGGGAAAACAATGTGGGAAGTGTGGTGAAGTGTTGTGTTGTGAATGTAAGTGTAGAGATGAAGTAGGATGTGTGTAGGTGTAGGGACAAATGAAAGGAATGTAAAATACAAGTTAAAAATAAAAAATAATAAATGAAATTAGCGTGTGTAGGTTGTGTAGGGAAAGGGCAAGACAAGTGGGACAGAAAATTATATTATAATAGGGAAAGTGTGTGTATATGTGCAAGGGGACAAACAAAATGGTAGTGGTAATACTATGTGAGGTGTAATGTGCTTAAGGGGGACTAGGGGTCAAATCAAGAAAAATCAAATAAGGTAGGTGTAAGGGTTAAGGTAAGGAAAAGGTAGGTGTATGGTGGTTGCATAGTTTACAGAGAGTTGATAGTGTGAAGGTAGACTGTTTAAAGATGAAACATTCCAGTTCTAACTTAACTAATGATTTCTATTCATGTTAAAATGTTGATTAGCTAACTTAGCTAATGATTTCTAGCAGTTACGCTAAAAATGCTAATTATGCTAGCAATGCTAACTTTACTAACAATGCTAACCAGGTTGATTAGCTAACTTAACCAATGATTTCTAGCAGCAATGCTAAAAATGCTAACTATGCTAACAATGCTAAATTTGCTAACAATGCTAACCAGGTTGATTAGCTAACTTAGTTGATGATTTTTTGCAGTTATGCTAAAAATGCTAACTATGCTAACAATGCTAACTATGCTAACTAGCTAACTTGCTAGTGAGGACTTTTATTTTGAAACATTTGTTGCTAGGGTATCCATGGTGGCCACTATCAGGAAACAAGAAGTTACTGCAGTATAATCATGTTGGTTGCTATGGAAACGGTCATAAACGCTTAATTTTAATGGTTGCTATGTTGGTTGCTAGGTACATGGAGGTTTCATGTAGTTGACTGGAGGCATAGTGGATGATAACTGACAGTTGGAATGGTTGAACAGTTCAATAGTTGAGTAGTTTCAATGGTTAAATGATTTAATAGTGTATTATTGCAGTGAGGACTTTTATTTTGAAACAGTTGTGGACAGAGGAAACAGTTAACAGGATATGTAGTCTTCTGAGAGACTGTATGCTTAAAGCCAGAGAAACTGACAGTTGGTGCCCAGGTGGCCGGCCACCTGGCCTAAGATTCTAATTGCTGCCGTGATGTCATAATGAGCAATGTTAAGTCTATGGGGGGAATTGTAATAGTTTTTAACTAATAGTTTAAAAAGTATAAAAGTTACAAAGTTGAAAAATACAAAGCAGGCATGGCATAAGCAAGACCTACGCAACAACGTTTGAATGAAGTTTCTACGTTAAACGGTTGAAGCTGAATTGCGTGCGTTAGAAGAAGAATAATAACTAGAAATGCAATTCCAAGGAATTACCAGTGCATGAAAATGCAAAAAAAGATAGATAATGTAGATATGGTTACTAAGGTGTAGCTAGGGTAAACATGGTGGTTGCATAGTTTACAGAGAGTTCATAGTGTGAAGGTAGACCGTTTAAAGCTGAAACATTCCAGTTCTAACTTAACTAATGATTTCTATTCATGTTAAAATGTTGATTAGCTAACTTAGCTAATGATTTCTAGCAGTTGTGCTAAAAATGCTAATTATGCTAGCAATGCTAACTTTACTAACAATGCTAACCAGGTTGATTAGCTAACTTAACCGATGATTTCTAGCAGTAATGCTAAAAATGCTAACTATGCTAACAATGCTAGATTTGCTAACACTGCTAACCAGGTTGATTAGCTAACTTAGTTGATGATTTTTTGCAGTTACGCTAAAAATGCTAGCTATGCTAACAATGCTAACCATGCTAACTAGATAACTTGCTAGTGAGGACTTTTATTTTGAAACATTTGTTGCTAGGGTATCCATGGTGGCCACTATCAGGAATAAAGAAGTTACTGTAGTAAAATCATGTTGGTTGCTATGGAAACGGTCATAAACGCTTAATTTTAATGGTTGCTATGTTGGTTGCTAGGTACATGGAGGTTTCATGTAGTTGACTGGAGGCATAGTTGATGATAACTGACAGTTGGAATGGTTGAACAGTTAAATAGTTGAGTAGTTTCAATGGTTAAATGATTTAATAGTGTATTATTGCAGTGAGGACTTTTATTTTGAAACAGTTGTGGACAGAGGAAACAGTTTAACAGGATATGTGTAGTCTTCAGAGAGATTGTATGCTTAAAGCCTGAGAGAAACTGACAGTTGGTGCCCAGGTGGCTGACCAGCTGGGGTAACATTCTAATTGCTGCCGTGATGTCATAATGAGCAATGTTAAGTCTATGGGGGAAATTATAATAGTTTTTAACTAATAGTTTAAAAAGTATAAAAGTTACAAAGTTGAAAAATACAAAGCCCACATCGCGTAAGTAAGACCTACGCAACATAGTTTGAATGGAGTTTCTACGTTAAGCGGTTGAAGCTGCATTAAGTGCGTTAGAAGAAGAATAATAATAAAATGCCTAGGAAGAACAGTACAGTGCATTTTCATGCACTGTAACTAGAAATGCAATTCCAAGGAATTACCAGTGCATGAAAATGCAAAAATAGATAGATAATGTAGATATGGTTACTAAGATGTAGCTAGAGTAAACATGGTGGTTGCATAGTTTACAGAGAATTGATAGTGTGAAGGTAGACAGTAGATGAAACATTCCAGTTCTAACTTAACTAATGATTTATATTCATGTTAAAATGTTGATTAGCTAACTTAGCTAATGATTTCTAGCAGTTATGCTAAAAATGCTAATTATGCTAGCAATGCTAACTTTACTAACAATGCTAACCAGGTTGATTAGCTAACTTATCCGATGATTTCTAGCAGTAATGCTAAAAATGCTAACTATGCTAACAATGCTAAATTTGCTAACAATGCTTACCAGTTTGATTAGCTAACTTAGTTAATGATTTTTTGCAGTTATGCTAAAAATGCTAACTATGCTAACAATGCTAACCATGCTAACTAGCTAACTTGCTAGTGAGGACTTTTATTTTGAAACATTTGTTGCCAGGGTATCCATGGTGGCCACTATCAGGAAACAAGAAGTTACTGCAGTATAATCATGTTGGTTGCTATGGAAACGGTCATAAACACTTAATTTTAATGGTTGCTATGTTGGTTGCTAGGTACATGGAGGTTTCATGTAGTTGACCGGAGGCATAGTGGATGATAACTGACAGTTGGAATGGTTGAACAGTTCAATAGTTGAGTAGTTTCAATGGTTAAATGATTTAATAGTGTATTATTGCAGTGAGGACTTTTATTTTGAAACAGTTGTGGACAGAGGAAGTAGTGAAACAGGATCTGTAGTCTTAATGAGATTGTATGCTTAAAGCCTTAGACAGAAGGTGCCTCTCATATAGCGTTTACGTGTCTTCTCTCGCTCCTCGATCCTCACTGATCTACATAAAGAATGATGGAGCGGCAACAATGGGATAGTCTAGCCCAGGGGTCGGCAACCTTTGAGACATCCAGTGCAAACTTCAAAATTTCTAGTCAAAGAGTGTGCCACTATCATCAATTTTTATCTGGGGTTCGTAGTTTATTTATTTTTTATTTTATTTTTTTTCAAGTTTTTTCTTTTAAACAATTATACATAGCGCAACAGCACAGCCATGTACAAAAAAGCACAATAAACATAATACAAATATAAGTATCCTCTATATCCACCCCCATCCTCACCCTCCCCAGTCCCCATGCATCCTCATCCTCATAACCTATCTGCACAAGTTTATTATTAAACTGGGGTTCGTAGTTTGTCACTTTTAATTGTAAACACGACTCGGAATTGTCCGTGGTCAAACGGCTGCCGATAGGGCTGAGCACACTTTTCATATGCGAAAATACCTGCTCACACAGGTATGTTGAGCCGAACACTGACAAGAGGGATTGGAAGATTTTTTTTTTTTGCTGATGCTGGTGGCGCGTGCCAGTGATTATGCCTCGGCGTGCCATCAGTGGCACCCGTGCCATAGGTTGCCTACCCCTGGTCTAGCCCTTCTTCTATCTTTCTTTATGTAGATCAGTGAGGAGCGAGGAGCGAGGGAGGACATATAAACGCTGCTTGAGAGGCACCCACAGTAAATACTTTAAAAGTTGTATGTAGATAGTCTAATTAATGTTGATAGACAGAATGTTTAATGGATGTTGATAGGCAGATTGTTTAATAGATATTGATTGACAGTTTAATGGGTGGATGAGTGAATGGTCTGAAGAAGATGAATGGATAGAAGGTTGGATGGAATGTGCCTTATATTCTTGTTAAGAGAGACACTGATACAGCTCTGTGAGAGTAGTTGATACAGGTGTAATCAATTTAACTGGCTAGTCTTAAGAGAGCCAGAGAGACAGAGTAAATAATTTAAAAGTTGAATGTAGATAGTCTAATTAATGTTGATAGACAGAGAGTTTAATGGATGTTGATAGGCAGATTGTTTAATAGATGTTGATAGACAGTTTAATGGGTGGATGAGTGAATGGTCTGAAGAAGATGAATGGATAGAAAGTTGGATGGAATGTGCCTTATATTCTTGTAGAGTGGAGAGACACAGCTCTCTACTGAGAGTGGTGGATACAGATACAGGTGTAATCAATTTAACTGGCTAGTCTTAAGATCCAGAGTGTATCCTTAAAGCCTGAGACAGAGTAGATTGTTTAAAAGTTGAATGTAGATCGTCTAATTGATGTTGATAGGCAGACTGTTTAGAATGGGTGGATGAGTGAATGGTTTGAAGAAGATGAATGGATAGAAAGTTGGATGGAATTAGGAAGACTTATGTTGATACAGTTGATACAGGGGAACAGAAAATGTAGTCTCAAGAGAGCCAGTGTATGTAGCCTGAGAGAGAGAGAGAGCTGCTGCACCTGGACTGGCCACCTGGCGTAACATTCTAATTGCTGCCGTGATGTCATAATGAGCAATGTTAAGTCTATGGGGAAATGTTTAATAGTTTTTAATTTACAGTTTAAAAAGTATAAAAGTTACAAAGTTGAAAAATACATTGCACAGGTCTCCTAAGTAAGACCTACGTAGCAAAGTTTGAATCAAGTTTCTACGTTAAACGGTTCAAGCTGAATTGCGAGCGTTAGAAGAAGTTGGATTAATAACTAGAAATGCAATTCCAAGGAATTACCAGTGCATGAAAATGCAAAAAAAGATAGATAATGTAGATATGGTTACTAAGGTGTAGCTAGGGTAAACATGGTGGTTGCGTCTTTTACAGAGAGTTGATAGTGTGAAGGTAGACAGTTTAAAGCTGAAACATTCCAGTTCTAACTTAACTAATGATTTCTATTCATGTTAAAATGTTGATTAGCTAACTTAGCTAATGATTTCTAGCAGTTGTGCTAAAAATGCTAATTATGTTAGCAATGCTAACTTTACTAACAATGCTAACCAGGTTGATTAGCTAACTTAACTGATGATTTCTAGCAGTAATGCTAAAAATGCTAACTATGCTAACAATGCTAGATTTGCTAACAATGCTAACCAGGTTGATTAGCTAACTTAGTTGATGATTTTTTGCAGTTATGCTAAAAATGTTAGCTATGCTAACAAAGCTAACCATGCTAACTAGATAACTTGCTAGTGAGGACTTTTATTTTGAAACATTTGTTGCTAGGGTATCCATGGTGGCCACTATCAGGAAACAAGAAGTTACTGCAGTATAATCATGTTGGTTGCTATGGAAACGGTCATAAACGCTTAATTTTAATGGTTGCTATGTTGGTTGCTAGGTACATGGAGGTTTCATGTAGTTGACTGGAGGCATAGTTGATGATAACTGACAGTTGGAATGGTTGAACAGTTAAATAGTTGAGTAGTTTCAATGGTCAAATGATTTAATAGTGTATTATTGAGTGAGGACTTTTATTTGGAAACAGTTGTGGACAGAGGAAACAGTTAACAGGATCTGTAGTCTTAATGAGATTGTATGCTTAAAGCCTGAGACAGAAGGTGCCTCTCATATAGCGTTTACGCGTCCTCTCTCGCTCCTCACTGATCTACATAAAGAATGATGGAGCGGCAACAATGGGATAGTCTAGCCCTTCTTCTATCTTTCTTTATGTAGATCACTGAGGATCGAGGAGCGAGGGAGGACATATAAACGCTGCTTGAGAGGGACCCACAGTAAATACTTTAAAAGTTGTATGTAGATAGTCTAATTAATGTTGATAGACAGAATGTTTAATGGATGTTGATAGGCAGATTGTTTAATAGATATTGATTGACAGTTTAATGGTGGATGACTGAATGGTCTGAAGAAGATGAATGGATAGAAGGTTGGATGGAATGTGCCTTATATTCTTGTTAAGAGAGACACTGATACAGCTCTCTGAGAGTAGTTGACACAGGTGTAATCAATTTAACTGGCTAGTCTTAAGAGAGCCAGACTGTACTCTTAAAGCCTGAGACAGAGTAAATAATTAAAAAGTTGAATGTAGATAGTCTAATTAATGTTGATAGACAGAGAGTTTAATGGATGTTGATAGACAGATTGTTTAATAGATGTTGATAGACAGTTTAATGGGTGGATGAGTGAATGGTCTGAAGAAGATGAATGGATAGAATGTTGGATGGAATGTGCCTTATATTCTTGTAGAATGGAGAGACACAGCTCTCTACTGAGAGTAGTGGATACAGATACAGGTGTAATCAATTTAACTGGCTAGTCTTAAGAGAGCCAGCCTGAGACAGAGTAGATTGTTTAAAAGTTGAATGTAGAACGTCTAATTGATGTTGATAGGCAGACTGTTTAGAATGGGTGGATGAGTGAATGGTTTGAAGAAGATGAATGGATATAAAGTTGGATGGAATTAGGAAGACTTATGTTGATACTGTTGTGCACAGAGGATACAGGGGAACAGAATATGTAGTCTTCAGAGAGATTGCCCGCGAGAAACTGACAGTTGGTGCCCAGGTGGCTGACCAGCTGGAGTAAGATTCTAATTGCTGCCGTGATGTCATAATGAGGAATGTTAAGTCTATGGGGGAAATTGTAATAGTTTTTAACTAATAGTTTAAAAAGTATAAAAGTTACAAAGTTGAAAAGTCATAGCACACATGTCCTAAGTAAGACCTACGTAACGCAGTTTGAATGAAGTTTCTACGTTAAACGGTTCTAGCTGATTTGCGTGCGTTAGAAGAAGAATAATAAGAAGAAGAAGCCTAGGAAGAACAGTACAGTGCATTTTCATGCACTGTAATAATAAGAAACCTAGGGAGAACAATATAGTGCATTTTCATGCACTATAATAACTAGAAATGCAATTCCAAGGAATTACCAGTGCATGAAAATGCAAAAATAGATAGATAATGTAGATATGGTTACTAAGGTGTAGCTAGGGTAAACATGGTGGTTGCATAGTTTACAGAGAGTTGATAGTGTGAAGGTAGACGGTTTAAAGATGAAACGTTCCAGTTCTAACTTAACTAATGATTTCTATTCATGTTAAAATGTTGATTAGCTAACTTAGCTAATGATTTCTAGCAGTTACGCTAAAAATGCTTATTATGCTAGCAATGCTAACAATGCTAACCAGGTTGATTAGCTAACTTAACTGATGATTTCTAGCAATAATATTAAAAATGCTAACTATGCTAACAATGCTAAAATTGCTAACAATGCTAACCAGGTTGATTAGCTAACTTAGGTGATGATTTTTGCAGTTATGCTAAAAATGCTAACTATGCTAACAATGCTAACTATGCTAAAAATGCTAACCAGGTTGATTAGCTAACTTAGCTAATCATTTCTAGCAGTTATGCTAAAAATGCTAACTATGCTAACAATGCTAACTATGCTAACCATGGTAACTAGCTAACTTGTTAGTGAGGACTTTTATTTTGAAACATTTGTTGCTAGGGTATCCATGGTGGCCACTACCAGGAAACAAGAAGTTACTGCAGTATAATCATGTAGGTTGCTATGGAAACGGTCATAAACGCTTAATTTCAATGGTTGCTATGTTGGTTGCTAGGTACATGGAGGTTTCATGTAGTTGACTGGAGGCATAGTTGATGATAACTGACAGTTGGAATGGTTGAACAGTTAAATAGTTGAGTAGTTTCAATGGTTAAATGATTTAATAGTGTATTATTGCAGTGAGGACTTTTATTTTGAAACAGTTGTGGACAGAGGAAACAGGATATGTAGTCTTCAGAGAGATTGTATGCTTAAAGCCTGAGAGAGAGAGAGAGCTGCTGCAGCTGGCCTGGCCACCTGGCATAAGATTCTAATTGCCCTATTATGATGTCATAATCGCAATGTTAAGTCTATGGGGAAATTTTAATAGTTTTTAATTAATAGTTCAAAAAGTATAAAAGTTACAAAGTTGAAAAATACAAAGCTCCCATGGCCTAAGTAAGACCTATGCAGCGCAGTTTGAATGAAGTTTCTACGTTAAACGGTTGAAGCTCCATTAAGAGCGTTAGAAGAATAATAATAATAATAATAATAATAAGAAAAAGCCTAGGAAGAACAGTACAGTGCATTTTCATGCACTGTAATAAGAAAAAGCCTAGGAAGAACAGTACAGTGCATTTTCATGCACTGTAACTAGAAATGCAATTCCAAGGAATTACCAGTGCATGAAAATGCAAAAATAGATAGATAATGTAGATATGGTTATTAAGGTGTAGCTAGGGTAAACATGGTGGTTGCATAGTTTACAGAGAGTTGATAGTGTGAAGGTAGACAGTTTAAAGCTGAAACATTCCAGTTCTAACTTAACTAATGATTTCTATTCATGTTAAAATGTTAACTATGGTAACAATGATAACCAGGTTGATTGGTTAACCTAGCTACTGATTTCATGCAGTTATGGTAAAAATGTTAACTATGCTAACTATGCTCACAGTTCTAACCAGGTTGATTAGCTAACTTAGCTAATGATTTCTAGCAGTAATGCTAAAAATGTTAACTATGCTAGCAATGCTAACTATGGTAACAATGCTAACTTAAACTAACATTGCTAACCAGGTTGATTAGCTAACTTAACTGATGATTTCTAGCAATAATGTTAAAAATGCTAACTATGCTAAACATGCTAACCAGGTTGATTAGCTAACTTAGCCAATCATTTCTAGCAGTTATGCTAAAAATGCTAACTATGCTAACTAGCTAACTTGCTAAACATTTGTTGCAAGGGTATCCATTGTGGCCACTATCAGGAAACAAGAAGTTACTGCAGTATAATCATGTTGGTTGCTATGGAAACGGTCATAAACGCTTAATTTTAATGGTTGCTATGTTGGTTGCTAGGTACATGGAGGTTTCATGTAGTTGACTGGAGGCATAGTTGATGATAACTGACAGTTGGAATGGTTGAACAGTTAAATAGTTGAGTAGTTTCAATGGTTAAATGATTTAATGGTGTATTATTGCAGTGAGGACTTTTATTTTTGAAACAGTTGTGGACAGAGGAAACAGTTAACAGGATATGTAGTCTTCAGAGAGATTGTATGCTTATAGCCAGAGAAACTGACAGTTGATACAGGTGTAATCAATTTAACTGGCTAATCTTAAGAGAGCCAGAGTGTATATGCTTGAAGCCTGAGACAGAGTAAATAATTTAAAAGTTGAATGTAGTCTAATTAATGTTGATAGACAGAGAGTTTAATGGATGTTGATAGACAGTTTAATGGGTGGATGAGTGAATGGTCCAAAGAAGATGAATGGATAGAAAGTTGGATGGAATGTGCCTTATATTCTTGTAGAATGGAGAGACACAGCTCTCTACTGAGTAGTGGATAGAGATACAGGTGTAATCAATTTAACTGGCTAGTCTTAAGAGAGCCAGAGTGTGTCCAGCCTGAGACAGAGTAGATTGTTTAAAAGTTGAATGTAGATCGTATAATTGATGTTGATAGGCAGACTGTTTAGAATGGGTGGGTGAGTGAATGGTTTGAAGAAGATGAATGGATAAAAAGTTGGATGGAATTAGGAAGACTTATGTTGATACAGTTGACAGGGGAACAGAAAATGTAGTCTCAAGAGAGCCAGTGTGCCTGAGAGAGAGAGAGAGCTGCTGCACCTGGACTGGCCACCTGGCGTAACATTCTAATTGCTGCCGTGATGTCATAATGAGCAATGTTAAAGGGATATTCCGCCATTTTTGGAAATACGCTCATTTTCCACCTTCCCTCGAGCAAAACAATCGATATTTACCTGGTTCCCGTTCATCCAGCCATTCTGTGAGTCTGGCGATACAACTTTTAGCTTCAGCCTAGCATAGATCATTGAATCGGATTAGACCATTAGCTTCTCGCCTGCTAGCTTCATGTTTAAAAGTGACTAAGATTTCTGGGAATTTTCCCATTTAAAATGTGTCTCCTCTCAAGTTAGAAAGTGCAATTAGACCAACTGAAAATGAAACCTGGCGTTTTTCTAGGCTGATTTGACATGGAACTACACTCTCATCTGGCGTAATAATCAAGGCAACTTGCAGCTACTGGCACTACTACTGCTTGTTGTCTATGGGGACTATTTTCAGATGCTGTGTAAGATATCACTGCGCCTATGGTACGTTTGCAAGTTGCCTTGATTATTACGCCAGATGAGAGTGTAGTTCCATGTCAAATCAGCCTAGAAAAACGCCAGGTTTCATTTTCAGTTGGTCTTATTGCACTTTCTAACTTGAGAGGAGACACGTTTTAAATGGAAAAATTACCAGAAATCTTAGTCACTTTTAAACATGAAGCTAGCAGGCGAGAAGCTAATGGTCTAATCCGATTCAATGATCTATGCTAGGCTGAAGCTAAAAGTTGTATCGCCAGACTCACAGAATGGCTGGATGAACGGGAACAAGGTAAATATCGATTGTTTTGCTCGAGGGGAGGTGGAAAATGAGCGTATTTCCAAAAATGGCGGAATATCCCTTTAAGTCTATGGGGAAATAGCTCAATGTTAAATCTATGGGGAAATCGTTTTTTAATTCATAGTTTAAAAAGTATAAAAGTTACAAAGTTGAAAAATACAAAGCACACATGGCATCAGCGAGACCTACGCAACAAAGTTTGAATGAAGTTTCTACGTTAAACGGTTCAAGCTGAATTGCGTGCGTTAGAAGAAGAATAAAAAGCCTAGGAAGAACAGTACAGTGCATTTTCATGCACTGTAACTAGAAATGCAATTCCAAGGAATTACCAGTGCATGAAAATGCAAAAAAATGTAGATATGGCTACTAAGGTGTAGCTAGGGTAAACATGGTGGTTGCATAGTTTAAAGAGAGTTGATAGTGTTAAGGTAGACATTTTAAATCTTAAACATTCCTGTTCTAACTTATCTAATAATTTCTAACAGGTATTCTAAAATGTTAACTATGCTAACAATGCTAACCAGGTTGACAAGTTAACTTAGCTGATGATTCCTAGCAGTAATGCTAAAAATGCTAACTATGCTAACATTGCTAACTATGTTAACAATGCTAACCACATTGATTAGCCAACTTAGCTAATCATTTTAGCAGTTGTGTTAAAAATGCTAACTATGCTAACAATGCTAACCATGCTAACTAGATAACTTGCTAGTGAGGACTTTTATTTTGAAACATTTGTTGCTAGGGTATCCATGGTGGGCACTATCAGGAAATAAGAAGTTACTGCAGTATAATCATGTTGGTTGCTATGGAAACGGTCATAAACGCTTAATTTTAATGGTTGCTATGTTGGTTGCTAGGTACATGGAGGTTTCATGTAGTTGACTGGAGGCATAGTTGATGATAACTGACAGTTGGAATGGTTGAACAGTTAAATAGTTGAGTAGTTTCAATGGTTAAATGATTTAATGGTGTATTATTGCAGTGAGGACTTTTATTTTGAAACAGTTGTGGACAGAGGAAACAGTTAACAGGATATGTAGTCTTCAGAGAGATTGTATGCTTACAGCCAGAGAAACTGACAGTTGATACAGGTGTAATCAATTTAACTGGCTAGTCTTAAGAGAGCCAGAGTGTATATGCTTGAAGCCTGAGACAGAGTAAATAATTTAAAAGTTGAATGTAGTCTAATTAATGTTGATAGACAGAGAGTTTAATGGATGTTGATAGACAGTTTAATGGGTGGATGAGTGAATGGTCTGAAGAAGATGAATGGATAGAAAGTTGGATGGAATGTGCCTTATATTCTTGTAGAATGGAGAGACAGCTCTCTACTGAGAGTAGTGGATACAGATACAGGTGTAATCAATTTAACTGGCTAGTCTTAAGTGTTTGTTTAAAGCCTGAGAGAGAGAGAGAGCTGCTGCACCTGGACTGGCCACCTGGCGTAACATTCTAATTGCTGCCATGATGTCATAATGAGCAATGTTAAGTCTATGGGGATATAGCTCAATGTTAAATCTATGGGGAAATCGTTTTTAATGAATAGTTCAAAAAGTATAAAAGTTACAAAGTTGAAAAATACAAAGCCCACATCGCGTAAGTAAGACCTACGCAACGAAGTTTGAATGAAGTTTCTACGTTAAACGGTTGAAGCTGAATTGCGTGCGTTAGAAGAAGAACTAGAGAATGTAATTCCAAGGAAATTACGAGTGCATGAAAATGCAAAAATGTACAGATAAATCATGTAGATATGGTTACTAAGGTGTTGCTAGAGTAGACATGGTGGTTTCATAGTTTTTGAAAGTTGATGATGCGAGGATAGACAGTTTAAAATTGAATTAGCTAACCTGATTACCAGATTAGCTAACCTGGCTAATGATTTTACGCAGTTATGCAAAAATGCTAACTATGCTAACAATGCTAACTATGCTAAAGAGGTTGATTAGCTAATTTAGTTGATGATTTCTAGCAGTTATGCTAAAAATGCTAACTATGCTAACAATGCTAACCAGGTTGATTAGCTAACTTAGCTAATGATTTCTAGCAGTTCTGTTAAAAATGCTAACAATGCTAACTATGCTAACCATGCTAACTTGCAATTGAGGACTTTTATTTCGAAACATTTGTTGCTAGGGTATCCATGATGGCCACTATCAGAAATAAAGAAGTTACTGTAGTATAATCATGTTGGTTGCTATGGAAACTGTCATAAAAGCTTAATTTAATGGTTGCTATGTTGGTTGCTAGGTAGGTGGAGGTTTCATGTAGATGACTGGAGGCATAGTTGATGATAACTGACAGTTGGAATGGTTGAACAGTTATATAGTTGAGTATTTTCAATGGTTAAATGATTTAATAGTGTATTATTGCAGTGAGGACTTTTATTTTGAAACAGTTGTGGACAGAGGAAGTATGAAACAGGATCTGTAGTCTTAATGAGATTGTATGCTTAAAGCCTGAGAGAGAGAGAGCTGCTGCACCTGGACTGGCCACCTGGCATAAGATTCTAATTGCCCTATTATGATGTCATAATGTAATGTTAAGTCTATGGGGAAATTGTAATAGTTTTTATTTAATAGTTCAAAAAGTATAAAAGTTACAAAGTTGAAAAATATAAAGCTCAAATCACCTAAGTAAGACCTACGCAACGCAGTTTGAATGAAGTTTCTACGTTAAACGGTTGAAGCTGAATTAGACGCAGGAAAGCGTTAGAAGAAGAATAATTATAACTAGAGAATGTAATTCCAGGGAAATTACGAGTGCATGAAAATGCAAAAATGTATAGATACAGTAGATAATGTAGATATAGTTACTAAGGTGTAGGGTAAACATGGTGGTTGCATAGTTTAAAGAAAGCTGATAGTGTGAAGGTAGACAGTTTAAAGCTTAAACATTACAGTTCTAACTGAACTAATGATTTCTAGCAGTTATGCAAAAAATGCTAACAATGCTAACAATGCTAACCAGGCTGATTAGCTAACTTAGCGAATCATTTCTAACAGTTATGCTAACAATGTTAACAATGCTAACTATGCTAACAATGCTAACCAGGTTGATTAGCTAACTTAGCTAACCATTTCTAGCAGTTATGCTAAAAATGCTAACAATGCTAACCATGCTAACTAGCTAACTTGCTAGTGAGGACTTTTATTTTGAAACATTTGTTGATAGGGTATCTATGGTGGCCACTATCAGGAATAAAGAAGTTACTGTAGTAAAATCATGTTGGTTGCTATGGAAACGGTCATAAACGCTTAATTTAAATGGTTGCTATGTTGGTTGCTAGGTACATGGAGGTTTCATGTAGTTGACTGGAGGCATAGTTGATGATAACTGACAGTTGGAATGGTTGAACAGTTAAATAGTTGAGTATTTTCAATGGTTAAATGATTTAATAGTGTATTATTGCAATGAGGACTTTTATTTTGAAACAGTTGTGGACAGAGGAAGTATGAAACAGGATCTGTAGTCTTAATGAGATTGTATGCTTAAAGCCTGAGAGAGAGAGAGCTGCTGCACCTGGACTGGCCACCTGGCATAAGATTCTAATTGCCCTATTATGATGTCATAATGTAATGTTAAGTCTATGGGGAAATTTTAATAGTTTTTATTTAATAGTTCAAAAAGTATAAAAGTTACAAAGTTGAAAAATATATAGCTCAAATCACCTAAGTAAGACCTACGCAACGCAGTTTGAATGAAGTTTCTACGTTAAACGGTTGAAGATGAATTAGACGCAGGAAAGCGTTAGAAGAAGAATAATTATAACTAGAGAAAGCAATTCCAGGGAATTACGAGTGCATGAAAATTGAGACAAAGATAGAGGTGAAGTAGAGAAAAGGTTGAGGGGAGTCATAGTTGATGACAATTAACAGTTGGAATGAGCAAAAAGTTAAACAGTTGAGTAGTTCAAATAGTTGAGCTATTTAATAGAGAATTATTGTGTGAGGACTTTTATTTTGAAACAGTTGTGGGCAGAGGAAACTGTTGGTGGGATACATAGCTGATGACAACTGTAATTCGGAATGGCTAAAGAGTTAAATAGTTGCATAGTTTAAATAGTTACATTATTAAATACGGAATAAGGACACTAATGACTTATTTTGAAACAGTTGTGGACAGAGGAAATAGGTGGTGGGAGTCATAGTTGAAGACAACTGGCAGTTAAAATGGCTGAACAGTTGATTAATTGAGCAGTTTAAATGTTTAATTCTTTAATTGTGAATAATTGTAGTAAGGACTTTCATTATGAAACAGTTTCAGGCAGTAGAAACAGTTGGAGGGAGTCATAGTTGATGACAGCTGACAGTTAAAATGGATGAAAAGTTAAATAGTTGAACAGTTTAAATAGTTGAATTAATTAATAGTAAATTATTTGAGTGAGGACTTTTATTTTGAAAAGTTTCAGGCAGTAAAAACAGTTGGAGGGAATCATAGTTGATGAAAACGGACAGTTGGAATAGCCAAACACTTAATAGTTGAGCAGTTAATAGTTGAGCAGTTTAAATAGATGAGTAGTTTGAATAGTTGAATAAATTAATAGTGAAATATTTTAGTGAAGACTTTTATTTTGAAACAGTTTCAGGCAGTAGAAACAGTTGGAGGGAGTCATAGTTGATGAAAACGGAAAGTTGGAATAGCCAAACAGTTAAATAGTTGAGTAGTTTAAATAGTTGAATTAATTAATAGTGAATTTAGTTTCAGGCAGTAGAAACAGTTGGAGGGAGTCATAGTTGATGAAAACGGACAGTTGGAATAGCCAAACAGTTAAATCGTTGAGTATAAATAGTTGAGTAGTTTAAATAGTTGATGACAACTGACAGTTAAAATTGCTGAACAGTTAAATAGTTGAGTAGTTTAAATGGTTGAATGATTTGATAGTGAATTATGGTAGTGAGGATTTTTATTTGAAACAGTTTTGGGCACAGGGAACAGTTGAATAGGATCTGTAGTCTTATTAGAGCCAGACTTTATGCTTAAAAGCCTGAGAGAGAGAGAGTTCTGGCATACAGTAGGATTCTAGAAGCCTGAGAGTTCTGGGATAGGATTCTAAAAGCCTGGGAGAGAGAGTTCTGGCATAGGATTCTAATCGGTGATGTCATAATCACAATGTTAAGTCTATGGGGAAATTTTGATAGTTTTAATTAAATAGTTTAAAAAGTATAAAAGTTACAAAGTTGAAAAATACATGTCTCCAGTCACCTAAGTAAGATCTACGCGACACAGTTTGAATGAAGTTTCAAAGTTAAACCGTTGAAGCCGCATTAAACGCACAAAAAGCGTTAGAAGAAGAATAATAACTAGAAATGCAATTCCAAGGAATTACCAGTGCATGAAAATGCAAAAATAGATAGATAATGTAGGTATGGTTACTAAGGTGTAACTAGGGTAAACATGGTGGTTGCATAGTTTACAGAGAGTTGATAGTGTGAAGGTAGACAGTTTAAAGATGAAACATTCCAGTTCTAACTTAACTTATGATTTCTATTCATGTTAAAATGTTGATTAGCTAACTTAGCTAATGATTTCTAGTAGTTACGTTAGAAATGCTAATTATGCTAGCAATGCTAACTTTACTAACAATGCTAACCAGGTTGATTAGCTAACTTAACCGATGATTTCTAGCAGTAATGCTAAAAATGCTAACTATGCTAACAATGCTAAGTTTGCTAACAATGCTAACCAGGTTGATTAGCTAACTTAGTTGATGATTTTTTGCAGTTATGCTAAAAATGCTAACTATGCTAAATATGCTAACCATGCTAACTAGCTAACTTGCGAGTGAGGACTTTTATTTTGAAACATTTGTTGCTAGGGTATCCATGGTGGCCACTATCAGGAAACATGTTATAATCATGTATAATCATGTTGGTTGCTATGGAAACGGTCATAAACACTTAATTTTAATGGTTGCTATGTTGGTTGCTAGGTACATGGAGGTTTCATGTAGTTGACTGGAGGCATAGTGGATGATAACTGACAGTTGGAATGGTTGAACAGTTAAATAGTTGAGCAGTTTCAATGGTTAAATGATTTAATAGTGTATTATTGCAGTGAGGACTTTTATTTTGAAACATTTGTTGCTAGGGTATCCATGGTGGCCACTATCAATAAACAAGAAGTTACTGCAGTATAATCATGTTGGTTGCTATGGAAACGGTCATAAACACTTAATTTTAATGGTTGCTATGTTGGTTGCTAGGTACATGGAGGTTTCATGTAGTTGACTGGAGGCATAGTGGATGATAACTGACAGTTGGAATGGTTGAACAGTTAAATAGTTGAGCAGTTTCAATGGTTAAATGATTTAATAGTGTATTATTGCAGTGAGGACTTTTATTTTGAAACAGTTGTGGACAGAGGAAACAGTTTAACAGGATATGTGTAGTCTTCTGAGAGACTGTATGCTTAAAGCCAGAGAAACTGACAGTTGGTGCCCAGGTGGCCGGCCACCTGGCATAAGATTCTAATTGCTGCCGTGATGTCATAATGAGCAATGTTAAGTCTATGGGGGAAATTGTAATAGTTTTTAACTAATAGTTTAAAAAGTATAAAAGTTACAAAGTTGAAAAATACAAAGCACACATGGCATAAGCAAGACCTACGCAACAACGTTTGAATGAAGTTTCTACGTTAAACGGTTCAAGCTGAATTGCGTGCGTTAGAAGAAGAACTAGAAATGCAATTCCAAGGAATTACCAGTGCATGAAAATGCAAAAATAGATAGATAATGTAGATATGGTTACTAAGGTGTAGCTAGGGTAGACATGGTGGTTGCATAGTTTACAGAGAGTTGATAGTGTGAAGGTAGACAGTTTAAAGATGAAACGTTCCAGTTCTAACTTAACTAATGATTTCTATTCATGTTAAAATGTTGATTAGCTAACTTAGCTAATGATTTCTAGCAGTTACGCTAAAAATGCTTATTATGCTAGCAATGCTAACTTTACTAAAAATGCTAACCAGGTTGATTAGCTAACTTAACCGATGATTCCTAGCAGTAATGCTAAAAATGCTAACTATGCTAACAATGCTAAATTTGCTAACAATGCTAACCAGGTTGATTAGCTTACTTAGTTTATGATTTTTTGCAGTTATGCTAAAAATGCTAACAATGCTAACTATGCTAACCATGCTAACTAGCTAACTTGCTAGTGAGGACTTTTATTTTGAAACATTTGTTGCTAGGGTATCCATGGTGGCCACTATCAGGAAACAAGAAGTTACTGCAGTATAATCATGTTGGTTGCTATGGAAACGGTCATAAACACTTAATTTTAATGGTTGCTATGTTGGTTGCTAGGTACATGGAGGTTTCATGTAGTTGACTGGAGGCATAGTGGATGATAACTGACAGTTGGAATGGTTGAACAGTTCAATAGTTGAGTAGTTTCAGTGGTTAAATGATTTAATAGTGTATTATTGCAGTGAGGACCTTTATTTTGAAACAGTTGTGGACAGAGGAAGTAGTGAAACAGGATCTGTAGTCTTAATGAGATTGTATGCTTAAAGCCTGAGACAGAAGGTGCCTCTCATATATAGCGTTTACGCGTCCTCTCTCGCTCCTCACTGATCTACATAAAGAATGATGGAGCGGCAACAATGGGATAGTCTAGCCCTTCTTCTATCTTTCTTTATGTAGATCATTGAGGATCGAGGAGCGAGGGAGGACATATAAACACTGCTTGAGAGGGACCCACAGTAAATACTTTAAAAGTTGTATATAGTCTACTTAATGTTGATAGACAGAATGTTTAATGGATGTTGATAGGCAGATTGTTTAATAGATATTGATTGACAGTTTAATGGGTGGATGAGTGAATGGTCTGAAGAAGATGAATGGATAGAAGGTTGGATGGAATGTGCCTTATATTCTTGTTAAGAGAGACACTGATACAGCTCTCTGAGAGTAGTTGACACAGGTGTAATCAATTTAACTGGCTAGTCTTAAGAGAGCCAGCGTGTACTCTTAAAGCCTGAGACAGTAAATAATTTAAAAGTTGAATGTAGATAGTCTAATTAATGTTGATAGACAGAGAGTTTAATGGATGTTGATAGACAGATTGTTTAATAGATGTTGATAGACAGTTTAATGGGTGGATGAGTGAATGGTCTGAAGAAGATGAATGGATAGAATGTTGGATGGAATGTGCCTTATATTCTTGTAGAATGGAGAGACACAGCTCTCTACTGAGAGTAGTGGATACAGATACAGGTGTAATCAATTTAACTGGCTAGTCTTAAGAGAGCCAGCCTGAGACAGAGTAGATTGTTTAAAAGTTCAATGTAGAGCGTCTAATTGATGTTGTTGATAGGCAGACTGTTTAGAATGGGTGGATGAGTGAATGGTTTGAAGAAGATGAATGGATATAAAGTTGGATGGAATTAGGAGGACTTATTTTGATACTGTTGTGCGCAGAGGATACAGGGGAACAGAATATGTAGTCTTCAGAGAGGAGCCTGAGAGAAACTGACAGTTGGTGCCCAGGTGGCTGACCAGCTGGGGTAACATTCTAATTGCTGCCGTGATGTCATAATGAGCAATGTTAAGTCTATGGGGGAAATGGTGATAGTTTTTAACTAATAGTTTAAAAAGTATAAAAGTTACAAAGTTGAAAAATACAAAGCACATATGGCATAAGCAAGACCTACGCAACAAAGTTTGAATGAAGTTTCTACGTTAAACGGTTGAAGCTGAATTGCGAGCGTTAGAAGAAGAAGTTTAATAATAACTAGAAATGCAATTCCAAGGAATTACCAGTGCATGAAAATGCAAAAATAGATAGATAATGTAGATATGGTTACTGAGGTGTAGCTAGGGTAAACATGGTGGTTGCATAGTTTACAGAGAGTTGATAGTGTGAAGGTAGACAGTTTAAAGATGAAACATTCCAGTTCTAACTTAACTAATGATTTCTATTCATGTTAAAATGTTGATTAGCTAACTTAGCTAATGATTTCTATCAGTTAAGCTAAAAATGCTAATTATGCTAGCAATGCTAACTTTACTAACAATGCTAACCAGGTTGATTAGCTAACTTAACCGATGATTTCTAGCAGTAATGTTAAAAATGCTAACTATGCTAACAATGCTAAATTTGCTGACAATGTTAACCAGGTTGATTAGCTAACTTAGTTGATGATTTTTTGCAGTTATGCTAAAAATGCTAACTATGTTAACAATGTTAACTATGCTAACCATGCTAACTAGCTAACTTGCTAGTGAGGACTTTTATTTTGAAACATTTGTTGCTAGGGTATCCATGGTGGCCACTATCAGGAAACAAGAAGTTACTGCAGTATAATCATGTTGGTTGCTATGGAAACGGTTATAAACACTTAATTTTAATGGTTGCTATGTTGGTTGCTAGGTACATGGAGGTTTCATGTAGTTGACTGGAGGCATAGTGGATGATAACTGACAGTTGGAATGGTTGAACAGTTCAATAGTTGAGTAGTTTCAATGGTTAAATGATTTAATAGTGTATTATTGCAGTGAGGACCTTTATTTTGAAACAGTTGTGGACAGAGGAAGTAGTGAAACAGGATCTGTAGTCTTAATGAGATTGTATGCTTAAAGCCTGAGACAGAAGGTGCCTCTCATAGCGTTTACGCGTCCTCTCTCGCTCCTCACTGATCTACATAAAGAATGATGGAGCGGCAACAATGGGATAGTCTAGCCCTTCTTCTATCTTTCTTTATGTAGATCATTGAGGAGCGAGGAGCGAGGGAGGACATATAAACGCTGCTTGAGAGGGACCCACAGTAAATACTTTAAAAGTTGTATGTAGATAGTCTAATTAATGTTGATAGACAGAATGTTTAATGGATATTGATAGGCAGATTGTTTAATAGATATTGATTGACAGTTTAATGGGTGGATGAGTGAATGGTCTGAAGAAGATGAGTGGATAGAAGGTTGGATGGAATGTGCCTTATATTCTTGTTAAGAGAGACACTGATACAGCTCTCTGAGAGTAGTTGACACAGGTGTAATCAATTTAACTGGCTAGTCTTAAGAGAGACAGAGTACTGTTAAAGCCTGAGACAGAGTAAATAATTTAAAAGTTGAATGTAGATAGTCTAATTAATGTTGATAGACAGAGAGTTTAATGGATGTTGATAGACAGATTGTTTAATAGATGTTGATAGACAGTTTAATGGGTGGATGAGTGAATGGTCTGAAGAAGATGAATGGATAGAATGTTGGATGGAATGTGCCTTATATTCTTGTAGAATGGAGAGACACAGCTCTCTACTGAGAGTAGTGGATACAGATACAGGTGTAATCAATTTAACTGGCTAGTCTTAAGAGAGCCAGCCTGAGACAGAGTAGATTGTTTAAAAGTTCAATGTAGAGCGTCTAATTGATGTTGTTGATAGGCAGACTGTTTAGAATGGGTGGATGAGTGAATGGTTTGAAGAAGATGAATGGATATAAAGTTGGATGGAATTAGGAGGACTTATTTTGATACTGTTGTGCGCAGAGGATACAGGGGAACAGAATATGTAGTCTTCAGAGAGGAGCCTGAGAGAAACTGACAGTTGGTGCCCAGGTGGCTGACCAGCTGGGGTAACATTCTAATTGCTGCCGTGATGTCATAATGAGCAATGTTAAGTCTATGGGGAAATTGTTAATAGTTTTTATTTAATAGTTCAAAAAGTATAAAAGTTACAAAGTTGAAAAATACAAAGCACACATGGCATAAGCAAGAGCTACGCAACAACGTTTGAATGAAGTTTCTACGTTAAACGGTTGAAGCTGAATTGCGAGCGTTAGAAGAAGAAGAATAAGAAGCCTAGGAAGAACAGTACAGTGCATTTTCATGCACTGTAATAATAAGAAGACTTGGAATAACAGTACAGTGCATTTTCATGCACTGTAATAAGAACTAGAGAAAGCAATTCCAGGGAATTACGAGTGCATGAAAATTGCGACAAAAATAGAGGTGAAGTAGAGAAAAGGTTGAGGGGAGTCATAGTTGATGACAATTAACAGTTGGAATGAGCAAAAAGTTAAACAGTTGAGTAGTTCACATAGTTGAGCTATTTAATAGAGAATTATTGTGTGAGGACTTTTATTTTGAAACAGTTGTGGGCAGAGGAAACTGTTGGTGGGATACATAGCTGATGACAACTGTAATTCGGAATGGCTAAAGAGTTAAATAGTTGCATAGTTTAAATAGTTACATTATTAAATACGGAATTATGACACTGATGACTTATTTTGAAACAGTTGTGGGCAGAGAAAACAGGTGGTGGGAGTCATAATTGAAGACAACTGGCAGTTAAAATGGCTGAACAGTTGATTAATTGAGCAGTTTAAATGTTTAATTCTTTAATTGTGAATAACTGTAGTAAGGACTTTCATTAAGAAACACTTTCAGGCAGTAGAAACAGTTGGAGGGAGTCATAGTTGATGAAAACGGAAGGTTGGAATAGCCAAACAATTCAATAGTTGAGTATAAATAGTTGAGTAGTTTAAATAGTTGATGACAACTGAAAGTTAAAATGGCTGAACAGTTAAATAGTTGAGTAGTTTAAATAGTTGAATTATTTAATAGTGAATTTAGTTTCAGGCAGTAGAAACAGTTGGAGGGAGTCATAGTTGATGAAAACGGACGGTTGGAATAGCCAAACAGTTCAATAGTTGAGTATAAATAGTTGAGTAGTTTAAATAGTTGATGACAACTGACAGTTAAAATGGCTGAACAGTTAAATAGTTGAGTAGTTTAAATAGTTGAATTATTTAATAGTGAATTTAGTTTCAGGCAGTAGAAACAGTTGGAGGGAGTCATAGTTGATGAAAACGGACAGTTGGAATAGCCAAACAGTTAAATAGTTGAGTAGTTTAAATAGTTGAATTAATTAATAGTGAATTTAGTTTCAGGCAGTAGAAACAGTTGGAGGGGAGTCATAGTTGATGAAAACTGACAGTTTGAATAGCCAAACAGTTAAATGGTTGAGTAGTTTAAATAGTTGAGTAGTTAAAACAGTTGATGACAACTGACAGTTAAAATGACTGAACAGTTAAATAGTTGAGTAGTTTAAATGGTTGAACGATTTGATAGTGGGCACAGGGAACAGTTGAGCAGGATCTGTAGTCTTATCAGAGTCAGACTGCTGAGAAGCCTGAGAGAGAGAGAGTTCTGGCATACAGTAGGATTCTAGAAGCCTGAGAGTTCTGGCATAGGATTCTAAAAGCCTGGGAGAGAGAGTTCTGGCATAGGATTCTAATCGGTGATGTCATAATCACAATGTTAAGTCTATGGGGAAATGTTGATAGTTTTAATTAAATAGTTTAAAAAGTATAAAAGTTACAAAGTTGAAAAATACATGTCTGAAGTCACCTAAGTAAGATCTACGCAACACAGTTTGAATGAAGTTTCAAAGTTAAACCGTTGAAGCCGCATTAAACGCACAAAAAGCGTTAGAAGAAGAATAAGAACTATAACTAGAGAAAGCAATTCCAAGGAATTACGAGTGCATGAAAATGTTGAGTAGTTTAAATAGTTGAATTAATTAAAAGTGAATTGTTTTAGTGAGGACTTATATTTTGAAACAGTTTCAGACAGTAGAAACAGCTGGAGGGAGTCATAGTTGAAAACTGACAGTTGGAATAGCCAAACAGTTAAATAGTTGAGTAGTTTAAATAGTTGAATTAATTAATAGTGAATTTAGTTTCAGGCAGTAGAAACAGTTGGAGGGAGTCATAGTTGATGAAAACGGACAGTTGGAATAGCCAAACAGTTAAATAGTTGAGTAGTTTAAATAGTTGAGTAGTTTAAATAGTTGAATTAAATAATAGTGAATTTAGTTTCAGGCACTAGAAACAGTTGGAGGGAGTCATAGTTGATGAAAACGGACAGTTGGAATAGCCAAACAGTTAAATAGTTGAGTAGTTTAAATAGGCTAGTTGATGACAACTGACAGTTAAAATGGCTGAACAGTTAAATAGTTGAGTAGTTTAAATGGTTGAATGATTTGATAGTGAATTATGGTAGTGAGGATTTTTATTTTGAAACAGTTTTGGGCACAGGGAACAGTTGAATAGGATCTGTAGTCTTATTAGACTGTAGCCTATGCTTAAAAGCCTGAGAGAGAGAGTTCTGGCATACAGTAGGATTCTAGAAGCCTGAGAGTTCTGGCATAGGATTCTAAAAGCCTGGGAGAGAGATTTCTGGCATAGGATTCTAATCGGTGATGTCATAATCATAATGTTAAGTCTATGGGGAAATTTTGATAGTTTTAATTAAATAGTTTAAAAAGTATAAAAGTTACAAAGTTGAACAATATATAGCTGAAGTCACCTAAGTGAGATCTACGCGACACAGTTTGAATGAAGTTTCAAAGTTAAACCGTTGAAGACGCATTAAACGCACAAAAAGCGTTAGAAGAAGAATAAGAACTATAATAATAAGAATAAGTGGAATAACAATAGAGTGCATTTTTCATGCACTCTAATAAGAACTAGAGAAAGCAATTCCAGGGAATTACGAGTGCATGAAAATTGAAACATTTCTGCTCAGTAAAATACCGTAGATAATGTTTCAAATATCATTCAAGCACAAAGATAGAAGAGAAGTAGAGAAAAGGTTGATGGGAGTCATAGTTGATGACAATTAACAGTTGGAATGGGCAAAAAGTTAAACAGTTAAGTAGTTCAAATAGTTGAGCTATGACAACTGTAATTTGGAATGGCTAAACAGTTAAATAGTTGCGTAGTTTTAATAGTTAAATTATTGAATATGAAATGATGGTACTATACTTATTTTGAAACAGTCGTGGGCAGAGGAAACAGGTGGTGGGAGTCATAGTTGATGTCAACTGGCAAGTAAAATGGCTGAACAGTTAAATAGTTGAGTAGTTTAAATAGTTGAATTAATTAATAGTGAATTATTTTGGTGAGGACTTTTATTTTGAAACAGTTTCAGGCAGTAGAAACAGTTGGAGGGAGTCATAGTTGATGCAAACTGACAGTTGGAATAGCCAAACAGTTAAATAGTTGAGTAGTCTAAATAGTTGAATTAATTAATAGTGAATTTAGTTTCAGGCAGTAGAAACAGTTGGAGGGAGTCATAGTTGATGAAAACGGACAGTTAGAATAGCCAAACAGTTAAATAGTTGAGTAGTTTAAATAGTTGAATAGTTTAAATAGTTGAATTATTTAATAGTGAATTTAGTTTCAGGCAGTAGAAACAGTTGGAGGGAGTCATAGTTGATGAAAACGGACAGTTGGAATAGCCAAACAGTTAAATAGTTGAGTATAAATAGTTGAGTAGTTTAAATAGTTGATGACAACTGACAGTTAAAATGGCTGAACAGTTAAATAGTTGAGTAGTTTAAATGGTTGAACGATTTGATAGTGAATTATGGTAGTGAAGATTTTTTATTTTGAAACAGTTTTGGGCACAGGGAACAGTTGAATAGGATCTGTAGTCTTATTAGAGAGAGAGTTCTGGCATACAGTAGGATTCTAGAAGCCTGAGAGTTCTGGCATAGGATTCTAAAAGCCTGGGAGAGAGAGTTCTGGCATAGGATTCTAATCGGAACTGTGATGTCATAGTCACAATGTTAAGTCCATAGATATATAAAGCTAGATCCCGCATTGGGCTCTAGAACGTACGTAAATGGCGGCGCCATCTTGGTGGGGGCAAGCGTTCGACCGGAATCGGAAATTAAGCGCCGTCGCATAGTAACGGTCGAACCAGAACATGTTATATCGAAGGGTTTGGGTCGAACGCCACATAAGACACGAAAAGAAGAGGGCACGGAAGAAGACGGGACAACGAGAAGAGAAACCCACAACTAAACGTAAGTAGAGAAATTAAGTGGTGCATGTTGACCTTAAAGCACTTCCTTTATCATATTGTTTTAAACCCGAATGTTTGAATTTGGCTAGGCTACGTGACTTATCCTGTTAGAACCAGCTAGCAGCTAAGAAGAATGGCTGCTGTCTGCCATCACTTGCTTGATCACTGACTAACTCCCTTAACTCTCTGAAACATAAAAATATGGAATAATTAACTCCGTTGGCACTGTTTAACATAATGACTTGGACGTGCAAGCGGTGCTCTGCTTGATAACAGGGCACAGGTCCTGCAACATTATCGTTTACGGCATGCTAGCCATGTTTCATCCGTTAGTCCACAGTCATGCTTTTATTATGACCGTGTGTGCACATTTCAGTCAGTAAATGCTCTTAAGATTAAGCTATCAATATTCCTTGGATCCTTGGATATTTTCAGTTCAGAACCGTAAATACCTCCAGTCCAAAACATGTAACGTTTTACTTTTTTTGTAACCTTAAAACGGGGACACTGACCCAGGGGTGTCACTAGATCCAGAGTTGCACTTGAGCAAAAGCCCCCGGGGGCATTCACCTCCGTAATAATAGTTTTTATATTTTAATATTTAAATGTATAACTCTAGTGCTCTTTGCTAGACATTTGTTATTCTTATCTATAGATGGAAATATTTGTGCTGTAGCCTAAACGTTTTTGCACTTCAGAAATGTAACCAATAGTTATGATGATACTGCAATAACTTCATATCAATTTCACAGCTCAGAAATGGTCCAAAATACTGTTGGCTAGATTTAAGCACTCCATGAAATTATACAGTAGTGGTCTGGTCAGCTGTGTTGTTCAGCTAGTTAGTCTAAAGTAAGATAATTATCTTGATCGTTTTGGTAATGGCTATCTAGGTCTATACATGCTATATCTGCCTTTTCCATGACAGTCTGGGCTACCCATATCTGAGAAAGTATGATGTTATAATATATGTATTGTATAATGTGTATTCAAATTAAAGAATGCTTTGGTTTCAGAAGTTGTACTAGCTATTAAAGAAAGGTAATCCTATTGAATTACATTTGTAGTTATTATTACCGGCTTGACCACTTGACTATGTTTTCACATGCAGGAATCCTCAGATGTAAATATTCGATGTGCCGTGGCGCTCTGTGGCCTTCCTTTCCACTGCCACGAGGATGATGCCACTTTTACAAATACATGGGATGTAAGTAAGCATTTTATCTATTGTTCACATGACCATTAATGGAGTAGTTTGGAATATTGGACATGGGACCTAATTTCCAAGTTAGCCAGTGTGATATTCATCAGTGGAGACCGTTGTCTCAGTGTGATATTCATCAGTGCAGACCTATGTAATATCAGTCTGCTGCTACCGTTTTCTAGCACAGGCTGACACATACCGTTGAAATGTGCTGAAAACGGTCTCCACTGATAAATATCACTCTAGCTAACTTGGAAATGAGGTCCAGAGAAGTTACTTATTATCTCAAGTAATTATTTTAATAATGCAACTGCCCTGCAAAAGTATTAGATATTCAATTGTCACACGCTTGTTCTTTGTTCATTACTTCAGGTCTCTCAATCAGAGTTCAAGAGGAGAACAACCCAGCCCGATTTGTCGCTGATTGGATTTCGCCCTGCAGGCTGGAAACCTGCACATTTATCTCTCCTGCGTCCGTTCCACGTTTGCTGGAACCAATCACAACCTGGCTTATCCATCAGACGCACCAGGACCGTGGTCTGATTGGTTGAAGAACTATCCAAGCGTACAGTCATTTGAATTATGACCATTGATCACGCCTCTTGTGCAGTAGAAATACAGCACAGCCTCCCCAGACTAATGTTCAATCTCAAAAGATTGAGCGTGGGCTGATGATAACCAGGCTATGAACTCCAATGTTTTTACAAAACTGTATTAGCATAGTAATTAATTGTTCCAAGAACATATTCCATGATTTGATGATGGTTGAAGTTATTGTCCATGGTTGAACTTTTTTATTATTATTTGAATTTTTTATTTTAATTTTAATTTTATATATTTGAATGTAATAGTATCTCCTACGATCTCTTTTCTCAAACGAGGTGGATAAACTGTGTGCATTTGAATTTATAATATATTTTTTAATAAAACAGTCTTTATAATATATTTTTTAATAAAACAGTCATAAAGTTAAAACTAATCAAAGTGTGCAAGTTCAACTTTCTGGAAATTGACATGCTGACATGACATTAATGAATCTATCAAATGTTATTAATTATGGTGAACTCATGGAGTTGATGTTTCTATAACTTAAAGACTTGTTGAACACAAAAATAGCTGGTGGAGACTAATTTTAAAAAAAGTTTCTTTGACTTGGCAAAACCTATACTGCAGCTTAACAGTGCATTAGATGCAATACTGTTTTTGCGAGAGGGAGAGAGAAAGAGAAAAAAAAATCACTTGCGAGACGTGAGACTTACATAGCCTACTTTAGATAAGTTGTCGTTAGCCTACTTAGCTTCCTCAGTCAGTAACAGTGGTGTTGTGAGTCGTCATTCACGGTAAATAGGACATTTACGTTGCCTATCATAGGAGTTCGTCAAGTCAAGTTGAATAATGCTAGATGCCAACTTGCCACGGTTAACTTCGACGCCTGTAGCCTAATAATGACATTGCTGCTGTTGTAGCCTACAAAATGGACTGATGTTGCCTGTTTTATCAGTTGCTAGTTTGACATGTTTTGTTCGTGCACATATCGAAGTCCAGGCTAGGTGCGTCTGACAGCTTATTGGCTACCACATCTAACAGTGACATGCCTGTAATGCGCACTTTCTCTCGTATCTCTGCCGAATTTGAACGCTCCGCTTGTTTCTGTTTGCTCACTGAAACGGTAGATCGTCCATGTGAGAAGGACCCAATACATAATTTTAATCATTTACCCTGGGATTATTACCTTATTATATTAGCTATTATACAGGCTACACGTCTCCCCTACATGCATGAATTCGTCAGGGCCGAGAAAGGACCGCTTATTTACTCCCATAATTTAAATAATAATTAATTGCAATTGCAAATATAGACTTTGTTGCGGCTTCCGAAAAGTTTTTTGTGAGTGCTACTTTGTTTACAGCGACCGCACAGCCCATGCTGTTGAAATGCCGCGAGGGTGAAACACCTTCCTTTTACCGTCTCTGTGGAAACACCAGCTGTTCGTTCCAATTATGACGCGTTTTGCCCCCACCAAGATGGCCGCCGCGTTTACGTATTCCACTAATAGAACTCCTCGGCCAATGCGGTATCTAGCTTTTATATCTATGGTTAAGTCTATGGGGAAATTTTGATAGTTTTAATTAAATAGTTTAAAAAGTATAAAAGTTACAAAGTTGAAAAATACAAAGCCCAGATGGCCTAAGTAAGACCTACGCGACACAGTTTGAATTAAGTTTCAAAGTTAAACTGTTGAAGCCGCATTAAACGCGTCAAAAGCGTTAGAAGAAGAATAAGAACTAGAGAAAGCAATTCCAGGGAATTACGAGTGCATGAAAATTGAGACAAAGATAGAGGTGAAGTAGAGAAAAGGTTGAGGGGAGTCATAGTTGATGACAATTAACAGTTGGAATGAGCAAAAAGTTAAACAGTTGAGTAGTTCAAAGAGTTGAGCTAATTAATAGAGAATTATTGTATAAGGACTTTTATTTTGAAACAGTTGTGGGCAGAGGAAACTGTTGGTGGGATACATAGCTGATGACAACTGCAATTTGGAATGGCTAAAGAGTTAAATAGTTGAATAGTTTAAATAGTTACATTATTAAATACGGAATTATGACACTGATGACTTATTTTGAAACAGTTGTGGGCAGGGGAAATAGGTGGTGGGAGTCATAGTTGAAGACAACTGGCAGTTAAAACGGCTGAACAGTGTTGATTAATTGAGTAGTTTAAATGTTTAATTATTTAATTGTGAATAACTGTAGTAAGGACTTTAATTATGAAACAGTTTTGAGTGGAGGAAACAGTTGGTGGGAGTCATAATTGATGAATTCCAACTGACAGTTGGAATTGCCAAACAGTTAAATAGTTGAGTAGTTTAAATAGTTGAGTCCTATTTTAAATAGTTGAATTAATTAATAGTGAATTATTTTAGTGAGGACTTTTATTTTTGAAACTGTTTCAGGCAGTAGAAACAGTTGGAGGGAGTCATAGTTGATGAATGCTGACAGTTGGAATAGCCAAACAGTTAAATAGTTGAGTAGTTGAAACAGTTGATGACAATTGACAGTTAAAATGGCTGAACAGTTAAATAGTAGGCCTAGAGTAGTTTTAAGAGTGGAATTAATTAATAGTGAATTTAGTTTCTGGCAGTAGAAACAGTTGGAGGGAGTCATAGTTGATGAAAGCTGACGGTTGGAATAGCCAAACAGTTAAATAGTTGAGTAGTTTAAATAGTTGAATTAATAAATAGTGAATTTAGTTTCAGGTAGTAGAAACAGTTGGAAGGAGTCATAGTTGATGAAAACTGACAGTTTGAATAGCCAAACAGTTAAATAGTTGAGTAGTTTAAATAGTTGAATTAATTAATAGTGAATTTAGTTTCAGGCAGTAGAAACAGTTGGAGGGAGTCATAGTTGATGAAAACGGACAGTTGGAATAGCCAAACAGTTAAATAGTTGAGTATAAATAGTTGAGTAGTTTAAATAGTTGATGACCACTGACAGTTTAAATGGCTGAACAGTTAAATAGTTGAGTAGTTTAAATGGTTGAACGATTTGATAGTGAATTATGGTAGTGAGGATTTTTATTTTGAAACAGATTTGGGCACAGGGAACAGCTGAACAGGATCTGTAGTCTTATTAGAGCTCAAAGCCTGAGAGAGAGAGAGTTCTGGCATACAGTAGGATTCTAGAAGCCTGAGAGTTCTGGCATAGGATTCTAAAAGCCTGGGAGAGAGAGTTCTGGCATAGGATTCTAATCGAATTGTGTTGTCATAATCATAATGTTAAGTCTATGGGGAAATTTTGATAGTTTTAATTAAATAGTTTAAAAAGTATAAAAGTTTCAAAGTTGAACAATATATAGCTGAAGTCACCTAAGTGAGATCTACGCGACACAGTTTGAATGAAGTTTCAAAGTTAAACCGTTGAAGCTGCATTAAACGCACAAAAAGCGTTAGAAGAAGAATAAGAACTATAACTAGAAATGCAATTCCAAGGAATTACCAGTGCATGAAAATGCAAAAATAGATAGATAATGTAGATATGGTTACTAAGGTGTAGCTAGGGTAAACATGGTGGTTGCATAGTTTACAGAGAGTTGATAGTGTGAAGGTAGACAGTTTAAAGATTAAACATTCCAGTTCTAACTTAGCTAATGATTTCTATTCATGTTAAAATGTTGATTAGCTAACTTAGCTAATGATTTCTAGCAGTTACGCTAAAAATGCTAATTATGCTAGCAATGCTAACTTTACTAACAATGCTAACCAGGTTGATTAGCTAACTTAACCGATGATTTCTAGCAGTAATGCTAAAAATGCTAACTATGCTAACAATGCTAAATTTGCTAACAATGCTAACCAGGTTGATTAGCTAACTTAGTTGATGATTTTTTGCAGTTATGCTAAAAATGCTAACAATGCTAACTATGCTAACCATGCTAACTAGCTAACTTGCTAGTGAGGACTTTTATTTTGAAACATTTGTTGCTAGGGTATCCATGGTGGCCACTATCAGGAAACAAGAAGTTACTGCAGTAAAATTATGTTGGTTGCTATGGAAACAGTCATAAACACTTAATGGTTGCTATGTTGGTTGCTAGGTACATGGAGGTTTCATGTAGTTGACTGGAGGTATAGTGGATGATAACTGACAGTTGGAATGGTTGAACAGTTCAATAGTTGAGTAGTTTCAATGGTTAAATGATTTAATAGTGTATTATTGCAGTGAGGACCTTTATTTTGAAACAGTTGTGGACAGAGGAAGTAGTGAAACAGGATCTGTAGTCTTAATGAGATTGTATGCTAAGCCTGAGACAGAAGGTGCCTCTCATAGCGTTTACGCGTCCTCTCTCGCTCCTCACTGATCTACATAAAGAATGATGGAGCGGCAACAATGGGATAGTCTAGCCCTTCTTCTATCTTTCTTTATGTAGATCATTGAGGATCGAGGAGCGAGGGAGGACATATAAACGCTGCTTGAGAGGGACCCACAGTAAATACTTTAAAAGTTGTATGTAGATAGTCTAATTAATGTTGATAGACAGAATGTTTAATGGATGTTGATAGGCAGATTGTTTAATAGATATTGATTGACAGTTTAATGGGTGGATGAGTGAATGGTCTGAAGAAGATGAATGGATAGAAGGTTGGATGGAATGTGCCTTATATTCTTTTTAAGAGAGACACTGATACAGCTCTCTGAGAGTAGTTGACACAGGTGTAATCAATTTAACTGGCTAGTCTTAAGAGAGCCAGAGTAGGCTACTCTTAAAGCCTGAGACAGAGTAAATAATTTAAAAGTTGAATGTAGATAGTCTAATTAATGTTGATAGACAGAGAGTTTAATGGATGTTGATAGACAGATTGTTTAATAGATGATGATAGACAGTTTAATGGGTGGATGAGTGAATGGTCTGAAGAAGATGAATGGATAGAATGTTAGATGGAATGTGCCTTATATTCTTGTAGAATGGAGAGACACAGCTCTCTACTGAGAGTAGTGGATACAGATACAGGTGTAATCAATTTAACTGGCTAGTCTTAAGAGAGCCAGCCTGAGACAGAGTAGATTGTTTAAAAGTTCAATGTAGAGCGTCTAATTGATGTTGTTGATAGGCAGACTGTTTAGAATGGGTGGATGAGTGAATGGTTTGAAGAAGATGAATGGATATAAAGTTGGATGGAATTAGGAGGACTTATTTTGATATTGTTGTGCGCAGAGGATACAGGGGAACAGAATATGTAGTCTTCAGAGAGGAGCCTGAGAGAAACTGACAGTTGGTGCCCAGGTGGCTGACCAGCTGGGGTAACATTCTAATTGCTGCCGTGATGTCATAATGAGCAATGTTAAGTCTATGGGGAAATTGTTAACAGTTTTTAATTTATAGTTTAAAAAGTATAAAAGTTACAAAGTTAAAAAATACATTGCGCTGATGTCCTAAGCAAGACCTTCGTAACACAGTTTGAATGAAGTTTCTACGTTAAACGGTTCAAGCTGAATTGCGTGCGTTAGAAGAAGAATAATAAGAAGTAGAAGAAGCCTAGGGATAACAGTACAGTGCATTTTCATGCACTGTAATAATAAGAATAAGTGGAATAACAATAGAGTGCATTTTTCATGCACTCTAATAACTAGAGAAAGCAATTCCAGGGAATTACGAGTGCATGAAAATTGAGACAGAGATAGAGGTGTAGAGAAAAGGTTGAGGGAAGTCATAGTTGATGACAATTAACAATTGGAATGAGCAAAAAGTTAAACAGTTGAGTAGTTCAAATAGTTGAGCTATTTAATAGAGAATTATTGTGTGAGGACTTTTATTTTGAAACAGTTGTGGGCAGAGGAAACTGTTGGTGGGATACATACTGTAGCTGATGACAACTGTAATTCGGAATGGCTAAAGAGTTAAATAGTTGCATACTTTAAATAGTTACATTATTAAATACGGAATTATGACACCGATGACTTATTTTGAAACAGTTGTGGGCAGAGGAAATAGGTGGTGGGAGTCATAGTTGAAGACAACTGTCAGTTAAAATGGCTGAACAGTTGATTAATTGAGCAGTTTAAATGTTTAATTCTTTAATTGTGAATAATTGTAGTAAGGACTTTCAATATGAAACAGTTTCAGGCAGTAGAAACAGTTGGAGGGAGTCATAGTTGATGACAACTGACAGTTAGAATGGCTGAACAGTTAAATAGTTGAATAGTTTAAATTGTTGAATTAATTAATAGTGAATTATTTTAGTGAGGACTTTTATTTTTGAAACAGTTTCAGGCAGTAGAAACAGTTGGAGGGAGTCTTAGTTGATGTAAGCTGACAGTTGGAATAGCCAAACAGTTAAATAGTTGAGTATAAATAGTTGAGTAGTTTAAATAGTTGATGACAACTGACAGTTAAAATGGCTGAACAGTTGATTAATTAGTTTAAAGTAGTAATAAATGTAGTTAAAGTAGTTTAAATGTTTAATTATTTAATTGTGAATAATTGTAGTAAGGACTTTCATTAAGAAACAGTTTCAGGCAGTAGAAACAGTTGGAGGGAGTCATAGTTGATGAAAACGGACAGTTGGAATAGCCAAACACTTAATAGTTGAGCAGTTAATAGTTGAGCAGTTTAAATAGATGAGTAGTTTAAATAGTTGAATAAATTAATAGTGAATTATTTTAGTGAAGACTTTTATTTTGAAACAGTTTCAGGCAGTAGAAACAGTTGGAGGGAGTCATAGTTGATGAAAACGGAAAGTTGGAATAGCCAAACAGTTAAATAGTTGAGTAGTTTAAATAGTTGAATGAATTAATAGTGAATTTAGTTTCAGGCAGTAGAAACAGTTGGAGGGAGTCAAAGTTGATGCAAACTGACAGTTGGAATAGCCAAACAGTTAAATAGTTGAGTAGTTTAAATAGTTGAATTAATTAATAGTGAATTTAGTTTCAGGCAGTAGAAACAGTTGGAGGGAGTCATAGTTGATGAAAACGGAGAGTTGGAATAGCCAAACAGTTAAATAGTTGAGTATAAATAGTTGAGTAGTTTAAATAGTTGATGACAACTGACAGTTAAAATGGCTGAACAGTTAAATAGTTGAGTAGTTTAAATGGTTGAACGATTTGATAGTGAATTATGGTAGTGAGGATTGTTATTTTGAAATAGTTTTGGGCACAGGGAACAGTTGAATAGGATCTGTAGTCTTATCACAGCCAGACTGTATGCTTAAAAGCCTGAGAGAGAGAGTTCTGGCATACAGTAGGATTCTAGAAGCCTGAGAGTTCTGGGATAGGATTCTAAAAGCCTGGGAGAGAGAGTCCTGGCATAGGATTCTAATCGGTGATGTCATAATCACAATGTTAAGTCTATGGGGAAATTTTGATAGTTTTAATTAAATAGTTTAAAAAGTATAAAAGTTACAAAGTTGAAAAATACATGTCTCCAGTCACCTAAGTAAGATCTACGCGACACAGTTTGAATGAAGTTTCAAAGTTAAACCGTTGAAGCCGCATTAAACGCACAAAAAGCGTTAGAAGAAGAATAATAATAAGAATAATTGGAATAACAATAGAGTGCATTTTTCATGCACTCTAATAAGTGGAATAACAGTAGAGTGCATTTTTCATGCACTCTAATAATTGGAATAACAATAGAGTGCATTTTTCATGCACTCTAATAAGAAGAAACCGGATAACAGTAGAGTGCATTTTCATGCACTCTAACTAGAAATGCAATTCCAAGGAATTACCAGTGCATGAAAATGCAAAAATGTAGAAAAAGATAATGTAGATATGGTTACTAAGGTGTTGCTAGGGTAGACATGGTGGTTGCATAATTTAATGAAAGTTGATAGTGTATCAAAAGTTGAATATGGATAGCTTAAAAGACAATTTAATGATTGTTGATTGACAGATAGTTTAATGCATGTTGATTGTTGCTAGGGTACTTAAGGTAATTGATAGGCTGTTGGTAGGGTACTTGAGGTAGTTGCTAAGCTGTTGCTAGGGTGGTTACTATAGTGGTTGTCTAGAAAAATCATGTTGGTTGCTATGGAAACTGACATAGATGCTTTATTTCAACGGTTGCTATGTTGGTTGCTAAGTAGGTGGAAGTTTAATATAGTTGGCTGGAGGTATAGTTGATGATAACTGACAGTTGGAATGGTTGAATGGTTGATACACATTAAGTGTAATGAATGATGATAGATTAATGGATGTTGATGCAGAAAGTTTAATGAATGTTGATATTTTAAAAGTAGATAGTTTAAAAGTTGTTCATAGGCTGATAGTTTAATGCAAAGATATGAAATTGAATTCAGATGTAATCAAAGAGATCCAGTTGATAATATAGTTCATGCATAATGAGAGAGAGAGAGAGATCAATTTAGTTTGAACATCTAACATTCATGTGGTATCAAATGGCATCAGTAAAACATATGGATTGTTTATATAATTGATTCATGGAATATTTGATTTTAATTATCAGCCTGTAATTCAAATTAATCAGCATGTAAAAGGTTTGATGATTAGATTCCTCCAAAATCATTAGCCTCAAATATAATAAGCTAAAGACAGTTCAGAGCACACATCTATACAAATCAAATAGCCTCTGGATGTAGAGTTTCATTAAATAGAATTTTCTTGATCTTTATCTTGATATTGAAAACAAGCAGTATAAGGGCTATTTCATTAATCAGTTCAACTTCATTTTTTGTAATTTAAACCCACCACCAACCCCCCCTCTTTGGAGGACAACTTTATTGTATGAGTGGCCCAACTTTTAATTATTCAATGTCCATTTGTTGGCTTTAAAAAAAGGTAAAAGATTATTGGACGCCACACAATTACACCAAAATCATTGGTTGATCTATTGTACCTTTCATTATAAAGTCTATAGAAATTCAGTTTTTTTTGTGTCGGGGAAAAGTCAAGGAATTTTATATTTGACTTAGAGTGGGAACCCTGATTTTGGTTTTTGTCATAAAACATTCATCATATTTCATGGCTTCTAGTTGTTATAATATTGATAAAATGGTTCTAAATTAGTAAAATGTGTAAGTTAATATAATGGTTTAAAATGAGTAAAATGTGTAAAATGACATGATGTACAAAAGATTTGATGTACGAAAGATTTGATGAACAAAAAATTAATTAAGAATACAGAACACAGGATCATGATAACTGTAATATGTCTGTATAACACCTGAATGGGCACAGTGCTGAGGATCAGAGATGAAGATGTTATCCAACAATGTGTTCTTCTCAGTGGTCGAGGTGGTAATGAGATTTGTGAATCCTTTAGACTGGAACAACTCATAGATTGGCTTCCTTCCATTGGTCAACATGTCCTCATTGAAATCCCCACAGACTATAACTGGACTATCAGCAATAACATGTAAAGACTCCAATAAATGGCAGAGATTTGGCAAAAATAGGTTTGTGTTGTAATCCGGTGGTCTGTAAATCACTGCAATTAGTAGTGGAACTGGAGCAGCAAATTTCAAAACCAGGAATTCGAGATCAGTCACACCCTGTATGTATGGCATGTGATGGGCTTGAAGATGGCTTTTTACAAACATAGCAACTCCCCCACCATTTTTCTGTGCAAAATGTGAAAGAGTAGTGTATGACACATGTCTATTGCGCTTATACATTCGATAGTTCTCCAAATGGATATTTTCTGGGACAAATGTGCCAAAAAGGTGTGTTTCAGTAAAGCACAAAATATCTGCGAGGCACAATTCATGATGTCTCTTAATGTCATCAATATGGGCTGACAGTCCTTCAGTGTTGTGATGGATCAGTGTTAAAGATGGTGATCTCAGAGTGGGGAGGCAGTGAAGAAGGGGCATGGCATTTCTAAAGTCGACTTTTTGCATACTGTCCACGGAAACGGTCACTTCTGGATCGGCATATATTTTATTTTCATCAAAATCAACTATGCGTAGACCATGTAGTGAAGTCGTTCTGCTGAGAGCAACGTATGCCATGCCAGGTTCAAATATGCGCTGCAACGAGACCACTGCAGAAACTGTCGTCATGCCTTGACATTTATGTATGGTACAACCAAAGGCTAGAGTCATTGGAAATTGGTGACGAACCACACCCTTTTTACTAAGAGGTTCCTCTACTCTTTCAATGTATTCCAGACAGACATTGTAGTGTACTGTAGTAAATACTATAGTAAGTCACTACACAGTGTAGTATACTATACATTACACTGTGTAGTGACTTACTATAGTATTTACTACAAATATAGTGTGTGATTTACTATAGTAATTTCCCAGACATTGTAGTGTAGGCCTACTATAGATTTACTATAGTAATTTTCCAGACATTGTAGTGTACTGTAGTAAATACTATAGTAAGTCACTACACAGTGTAGTATACTATACATTACTATAATATAGGCCTACTACAGTAGTGACTTAGGCCTACTATAGTATTTACTACAGTACACTACAATGTCTGGAAAATTACTATGGTAAATCAGACACTATATTTGTAGTAAATACACTACACAGTAATGTATAGTAAAGTCACTACACAGTGTAGTGTACTATACATTACTATAATATAGTATACTACACTCTCTAGTGACTTACTATAGTATTTACTACAAATATAGTGTGTGATTTATAGTTAACTAGTAATGTATAGTATACTACACTGTGTAGTGACTTACTATAGTATTTACCATAGTACACTACAATGTTTGGAAAATTACTATAGTAAATCCAATGTCTGGAAAATTATAGTAAATCAGTAGTGTACTGTAGTAAATGAAGAGTTTGATTCCAAAACGCTATATATCCGTTTTTAAAAACATTAAAAAGTCTTGTTATTTAATTGTGTATTTCAGGTAGGCTAATAGGCTATCAATAAAAATGCAGTCGTTAAAAACGCTTTGGGTTGCACTCAGTGCACATTAAATGCGCTATATAGATAAAAGTACCTTACCTTACCTTACCTAGTTGTTGGCGAGACACTACAATTGAATAGGGTAAAATGTTTAAATAATAGGTATCACCATGAAACTTCCTCAGTTGATTACTTACACAAGTATGAGAAAAAAATGTATTACAAGTTTTTGAAATGTGTATGTTTAATTATGCAAATGAGGCATTATCTCATTAAATATGCATGATTTTGCATATATTTCCGGTAGATAGATCTGAGCATATGATAAAGCCAGGTGCAAAATTATTCTTTCTTGTTGTTTACAAACAAGATTACAATAAAATTACAGAAGGATTTCAGGATATCTGCTTTCATTGCCTAGGAAATCCAAATATACTGTCCATAGCCTTAAAAAAACGATTTTTGCCATGCTTTTTTGATTAACATGTCGCATAAATCAGGCCAGGAATGATGTATTAACAAATCCCTCTGCCTAATATAACACAACAGAAGTTGAATTTCGCTGCGAAACTTGCTACAGAATATCATTGAAGACCAGTAACCATTCGGTGAGTTGCACATTTTTTAAAACGAACGTTTAGGGGTGTTTTAAGGACAGAATAGTTTATGCACATAGGGAGCAATGTTAAAGCCATGCAGAGAAGATTCTAAAGCTGCCAAATTGCAGACACAGGCTCAATCGTCGAAATGTTGGTGTCAAACAATCTTTTGCATGCTAGGCAATACAGAAAACGGGCTTAAAGTGTAAAATACCGAAATATTCCTTTAATAACATGACAGACAACTTTATTGTCTTACATTCATTTGATTAACAGGCTAGACGAGGCTAGACGAGGCTAGACAAGGCTCGGCGATTTCACAAATTAACTCATCTAACTGGTTGTGGAGTTTTGCCAATTAGAATCAGCTGATTTAGTGAATGATTGGAGCAAATATGTGACAGGATTTGTACTCCTATTTCTCCTCAAGTTGTGGAGTATTTTTTATTACACACAACCCTTCCACCCTCAATGTGGATTTGTTTACAAACAGGCAAAGATAATCTTTGAAGACCGCATGTCAACTGACATATTACACAATTTGATACAAGTAGGCTGTTGCCCAATTGCCAAGCAATTTGTGATTCTGGGGGTTGGAGGAGAATGAAGTGGCAAAGCCAGCTCTCAGAAGACGGTTAGGCCATTTCCCTACTAGATAATAAGGACTTCATTTCAGTAACCACCTCTGTACTGTAATACATACGTGAAGCTATATGGTGGTTAATAACCTTTGACATGTTATTTATTTGTACCATCAAGGTATTTCATTTAAGAGGCCATTAATGATTAGGTTTTTGCAGTTTTTGGATGAATACGTTGGGAAATTGATTGGTAAAGGTCAGCAGGTTCCACAAGTTGTGTAGATGTCAACAATTCAAAAAGTTGATATACTACTTGTACTGGTTAATGATTAGGCCACACAGCAAAGCAAATGATGTAATTCAGGTTTATTTGTGAAACCACAAGGCACTAATGTCTGTCAACAAAATCATATCTTAGAATGTTCTCTTGGTCTTAAAGAAAAGAAGAACAAACTATTGGGTATGTCCAAAACTCAACAAACCAGTGGCATGGAAAACATTTAATGCAGTCTGTGTGATTGTGCAAGAAAGTATGTTGGTGAGAAGAACAGAGCAGTATAATCAGAGGTAGAAGTACACATCAACTCTAAGAGGGCATTAAGAGGGGGACAGGTAATGCCCCTAAGTGAGAGAGACTAGCTGGGCTCGTGCTTTTGGTCTGGGAGGTGATAGATGGAGTTTGCTTCACATGCGTCTGTCTCTCCTGTAGACAGCCCAAGCCCACTCTTCCAAGTAACCCTTTGGCTCCATCTAGTGGTCGCAGCCAAACAGCTCTGTGGACACTCTCTTGGACTCAGGAGCAGCTGTTGCCTCTTGCATGGCCTTGAGGCTCTCAAAGTGGTAGAAATGGTTGCCAACAATAATCTTGACTCCGTCTTTGCCACACATAGCAGCATCCACGTACTTGAAGAGGGGGAAGGGGCCGTCCTTGATGGGTACACGAGGTGTTGCCTTCATGTCCACTTCATAAAGAGTTTGACCTGATTGATGCACACAATTGAGTAAAATTGAAAACACGTCACATAGCAAACTCAGCAGTAGAACAAAAGTCACGAGTCATGAAGCACAAGACACACCTTTGATCACATGTGCAATGTGGTGATCTTGACAAATAAAAGCTGCGTCCACAGGTCCATCAAGACCAAGCTCATCTTTCAGGGATTTGGGGTAGCCTTCCAGATGTGTGTGTGGCTCCCCAATCTTGTAGACGAACACTTCATTGTCCTGCAAAGAATGATAGTTATCATATCATTCATCCCATCATGTCTATTATGACTTACATTCTTGTTCTCAGACATTGCTTTAATTTATAGTTTTTGTCCATCTGTACAAATATTGAAGAGCATAGTGAGAGTTGTAGTCACACCTTGATCATGTGCATGTGGCCTTCATAGGAGAAGACAGCATCTGGTTCACTGTGCAGTTCCTTGAAGGCACTTTCAATGGTATCAGAATGCAATTTCTCTCCCTCCATACGCAGGAAGTGGTGGGCTTTGAATGAGAAGAGCAGAAAAGTGTGAGTTTTGACCAGAGGACATGAGGGATAAAAGAATAAAACGTCTCACTTCAAGTGGAGCAGAAATGTAGTGCATGTATTGACAGAGCACATAGGCCTAGACCTCGGCTCTGTGGGAAAAAAATGGGAAAAACTGCTGCCTTCTAAGATAAGTAGGGAGCAAGGCAGCAAGTGCCGTTCGAAACCGAAAAAAACTTTTCTTGCAGACTTCTGAGATATCTTAGATTTCCCGAACAACTGTCAATTTTGGCAGCTTGGATGTACACCCCAAGCTGCCTTATACCCATAATCCTTTGCGGCAACGTCTGAAACAGCTGTGAAAACAAAACAAACATGGCTGCCAATAGGCCTATCATTTGTGTGACGTTATTAAGCTTGGATTTGTATCCAAGCTATCATACTCACATCTGAATGCATACACATTGCCATTATCCTCAGATGTAGCTGCATCAAGGTGCACATGGCTGCACTGTTCTCTCTCCACGTGGTTAGTGGAATCACCTGAGGAGGAAACAGGAATGTGACGAGAGCGCTGGCATGCTGCTGGAATACCTTCAGTAGGCCTACAGTACCATTGACCCACTGTGAAGAACTTCACATAAGTCTACTTCACGAAGACCTACAGTCTATTACCTGTTGTCTCTTGTTGTTTTAACAACATGATTTTAAAGCTCGAAAAATAAAGATGGTTGATCTTTCCTTTGACTCACCGAACTTTGGGCATCTCATGAAGTAATCGCGCGCATCCTTGGGGTATCTGCCATGTACGTCTCCTGTCATTGGGTCAAACTTGGAGAACTGGTGACCATGGAAACAGTAGTAGTGGCCAAGCCAGCGGAAGGCAGAGGTGCAGTTGGGCATGCTGGTGAACTCCTTCTCGTCTAACTTCTGGGTTTTGATGTCGTAGTGCCAGATATCATCACCTGGACAGGAAAATAATAATAATTTACAATGTCAACAAAATACTGAGTGAAGAAGTTATTTTGGAAGACATTTTTTCAATAGAATTTTCCCCATTTACCTTTGAAGAAGAGAATCATGTTGGTCTTGCAGTCCTCTTCAGGGCACTCCACAGCAGCATCTAGATGGTCGGGGACCCCAGGGAAGACATCTCTGATGTCCTTAGGATAGCCGGGCTCCAGGGTATGGTTGAAGTAGCTGAACACTTTGGTGTCCTTTCAAGAGTAGGGAAACAGAACAGATGGAGTTTGAGGAACATTCTGGGCATTTTAGACACATCAACCTCGTTGTAAATGCTACAGAAACCCGCAGATCAGTTATTATGCTTATGATGTTAATGGCAACAATACCAGGAAGAAGAACATGTGGTCGTGGTGCTCGGGAGCATCAGGAACGTGCATGCGGAAGGCAGCGTCCACATGCCCTAGGTGGTGATGGTCATCCAGCTCAGAGAAGGACGCATTGGAGAGTTCAGGCTTTCCATGGAAGCCTTTGAAGAGGTGATCGCCTGTAGAAACATCATATGATGAACTTCTGATATGACTTCATTCTAGACATCTATATTTTGCCTTTATTCAGTAATTTTAGCCAGTTTTCCTCTGCGTTAGTGGTCTATATATTTAGAATTTCAACAATCTTTTTGCATACACTTGTGTATGTTGTTGTTTGTATCCACCCACCCTCTCCCATTTCTGTTCTTGTTTAACTTTTGTCAAATGTGACCTTGAGTATTGAGAGAGGGCGCTGTATAGATGTGCGCTCTGTAGATAAGCACACATATAAAGGTTTATTTACCTTTGAAGAAGTATGGTGTTCCTATCTCAGTAACTGCCACAGCGTCCATCTCCATTCCATCACAGCGGTCAAGCACAGCGCCATGGTGCTGGGAGTGGTCATGTGCTGGTTCATCTGCATTAAAAGGAGGGACAATATTGTCGTCACCCTGTTGTAGTAGCTGAAACCACTGAAGTGAAGTCTAGCTTGATGCCTCACAGAAAAACAATTTGGAAAACAATGAAAGCTTCAACAGTATCAACAAAAACACATTTGGAAACCTATGCAAAAAAAAAACAGCTGTTTATTTTGTATCAGCTATTATTCTGTGGCAAAGACAACCACAGACTTTAGTGATCCATAATTTGTCATAAACAAAGCAATAAAATCCTCTATGGAAGATATGTTTTTCTCTCAAACTTAACTTACCTGCCTGTAAATGTTCCCCCCCGTGATGCCTAGAAAGAGAAAAGGAGAAAATGACGATGGCAGAAATATTAAAAGCACAAGGATGTTCTGTGAATACAGAAATAAATCAGAGAGATAAATAGTTAAACTAGTGGATTATTGTGCTACTAGAAACATCAGGCTACATTTGACGAAAATGTTTTATTAAGAGAACAATCAGTATCTTGAATAGAGTATGTAAATGTATGAATCCACGCAAGCAAGCAATAGAATGTAAATACACAAAGCGTTTACAGCGTTGTACTTACGAGATGGCGAGGCCCAGGGCCAGGCAGAGACACAGCGTCTGGAAGAGCAGCTTCATGGTGAGCAGGACCTCTGGTACAACCTCTGGAGAGAGATCAACTGGACAAGGTGCCCAACATGACCGTGGACCCAAACTTTTATAGTCACCCCAGGAGGGAGGGGGAGGCCACACAGCTTGGCACAAGCTGCACGCCCATGGTTTACAAAACGTGGGCAGGGGAGGGCACTCATCGGCCCTCAACTCCCCCATGGATGTGGTCAAGGTGCATGCATTTCAAAGAAACAGAGCAGAATCTTCCTCCCTCCCACCACTGGGCTAAGGAGAAATCAATACTCAAAGGGTTACATAAGGCCCTGGGCACTCTAGGTATTGCCAATCTAGGTGATCTACAGAAGGATGTCAACATTAATATCAATATGACCTTTACAGTGGATTGATTAAAATCCTATATTGTCATTCCAACAGTGCGGAGAAACAGACAGAACAATGTTTGTAAATTGGAGACATTTGGGAAGTATGCATATGGCACCTCAATGGCTGTGGTCAAGCGTCAGGTATAATGAGCCTATGAGCCTAGCTCTTGTGTTTTATAAAAAATAGATTAAATATGGAAAGCACCACAGTGATCTATGACTGATGCATTCCCAAACCTTGTCCCTCTAATCTTTCAAGGAGTTTTTCAGCGTCTGTATTTTCCAGTGTAATTACTTTGACTCATGATTTCATCTTGAGGACATTTTGAAAAATATAGATTCTGGGAATGTCAGGAGATTCTGTTTTAAGCAGAGTGGTACAGCAGAGTAAACAGGAAACACCTGATATGGCACATTTTCAAACACATACAGTACTGTATAGTAATTTCCCGCATATACTGTAAGCCGCGTTGTGTATAAGCCGCAGGACAGTGTTTTATGCCAGTTAAAAGAAGCCAAACCATATTAACACCATATTAACTGCCCTGTGTATAAACCTCATAGCTGAAGAAATTTTGCAAAACCAATGTATAAGCCGCGGCTAATAGTCGGGAAATTACGGGTATGCCTAACATCAGAGCAAATTACAGCGATTTCAAGCAGAGACAAACAGTCAGGATGTGATAAGCTTGGCCTGTGGTTGAGGAGGGTGGCAGGTTAAGTTCCTTCAGCTCACCAAGGCCACCCACTCAGAATCACTTGACACACACAACAACTAACCTGTTTGATTTACCTGGACTGTGAGAGTCTTTGGATGAAGGTCTTTGGTCTATGAATGCAGAAAATGTTGTCTAGAATCAGGGAGATATATTTTGCACTGACAGATACAGGTTCTCAATAAAGTGGAAATTAATGGTAGGCCTAATATTGTAGACAACATCTGTCAAAAAAGTATTTTCAAACGTGAGTTTATCTCAATTAGCACATAATATGTATTTACAAACAAATAAATAACTTCACGTTGCCTTATATGTTCAAAGGAATGTAATCATGTGACACTCCCAAATAAGGGCCTATGCAAATATGATCTGTATACTGCGTTCCCATACAGAGTTTCCAGGTTCACTTATTATAAACAATTTGGGCTTGATTTTCTGAAAAGTCACTTACAAATATTTTCCCATTAAACCAAGCACAAAATGATCCATTAATGACAGTTTCTTTTGGTGGATCAATATAAGAGACTTGGGTTAGGTATACAGTACATGTTTGGTCTGGTTGCTTATTTCTTTACCAAGATCAACACTGGTCCCATGCTGTGACTCCGAACCCACAATATTCTAGCTGATGAAATGCATTATTGAATGTTTTCGGTTTCTTGTTGCACCAGCCTGCCTGAGTAACACAAAGTAGCTAAAAAAATAAATAAACACTCATCCACCTCTATCAGTCTGTCACAATACGGGTAGATTTGCTGATCATTAACATAGCTCTCTCTCTCTCTCTCTCTCTCTCTGGCTCTCTCCCCCATGCATGTGTATTTACTAATTATCTATGAACAAGTCTTTGTGAATGGAAATGGTAATATCACTGTAAATCAAGTTTCTGAAATAAGATGAAGATTTATATTCCAGAGTTTGCACAGTTAGATAGTTGGCTCTGAGTCGTAGTATCGAAGGGCATAAAGATCGTACGCATAGCTAGTATTTACCCAAACACCCACGTTTACAGAGGTCAAGTAAAAGTTGCAACCATTTGTTAGATAAGGCAGTTCTTTCAATAAAGACACCAGTATGTTGAATTGTCAATCACTATTTACCACCTACCTACCACCCACACACCACCCACACATGTAATGTCTTGTTTGTCACAGGATGTCTCTTTACATGGGCACAGACAAATTTACACTTGAATACTCATGGGGGGTTGGGATCCCTTTCATACTTTCCCTTGTAGTTATTGGATAATGCAGTGCAGTAAAAAATGTTTTTACAAAATATTGCATTTTTGCGCAAACATGCAGTGCAGTATTATGTATTTTCTTCATGTCCAAAATATTAGATCCTGAGTATGAACTGCAAAGACGACTCTCTGGATCCAAAAGAATAATCATTACTTTATATGACATCAAAATGTGCAGTAAATCAAGGAACTCTCCCTGTTTGCAGCAGTCATCGCTAATAATTAACACTAACAGTATAGAATCTGGACTGTGCAGGTAGCCTACTGGACTCAGCTAAGTCACTTGAGGTTAAACCAATAGACTATCAGCAACTATGACCAAGGATATATGTTAACATCCAAGAAATATCGATGAATTCCCTTGACATTTTAAAAAAAATATTTGCACAACTTCTGTTTTGCAAAGGAATAGCACTGAAATCTCACCCAAATGGCAAAGAAAAACATGATACAGATCTGCCAAAGTAACCTTTCTTTTACAATAAAAAAAAAGTACATTTGAACATCTGTGTGCTCTATGATATAGATCTTATGACAGATATAGTGGATAAGTTGCAGTGGAGCTAACTCTAATTACGTCAAATGAATTAATGTTTGTTTAGAGATGTTGTGCTTGCTGTAGATCAGTGATAAAGAATCATTTGTTTTAAAAGCAGTCAACGTGATTAGTTGTGGATTCTCATGACATATGATATACAGTATGTGTGGGTGTGTCTTGCAGCAGGTCAATATTTCCACATTTTCTTCTCCTGCTCTTGTACTGCAACCTTTTTGACTATGCATGCACATCCGGGTTCAGCAATGCCTCTAGAACAACTCAAGAACAAACTGCAAACATCGCAGAACAAGTTAGTCGGGGTACTTTCCCTGGCTGTGCCCTCACACTATGAGAATTTGAGGTGGCTCAAGGTAGAACATGCCTGGTGTACTGTTTTGGGACCACTTTTACCACGTTAGGGATACACATTCATCCCAAAGAGAGCTCAACTGATTTTGCAGGTTACTTTCCAGCAACTTGATTGACAGTGAGTCATTGTTATATTCTGCAGCTGCCCTTTGGAACAGTTTTCCCAGAGACTTAAATAAGTAAATAAGAAACAGGCATCGGTTCAAATTGCCTTAAAAATGTTAAAAGGTAGCTTCTAATTTATGGTTTTGTGTTCTTGTTTGTCATTGTTTTGCTTGTCTAACATAGGCCTAGTATGCTGTATTCATCAATGTGTTTTCCATCTACATCAGTGTTTGATTAGCTACTGCCACTTTGCACAATCACGCCTCCCAACCACACACACACACATACACACACACACACACACACACACACACACACACACACACACGCACACACACACACCAGTGAGGTCCACTATGGAAATAAGCATTTGACCGTTATCCTTGATAACATAATAAGAATGTGCATGAGAAGCAGATCTTTTTGTGATGTCTTCTAGAGCATCAGTTCACATCTGCAGCTGCAGCAGAAGGCTTGAGTGAGTGTGCAGGCTAGCTGTCTGCCTGCTGGCCTTCTCTGCTGAGGCCCTCTGGGTTAAAGTGGAGGTGATCCAGACGGGCTCGCTAATACCTAACAGGGTCTGGTCATACACTCACGTCGCCTGAGTCACTGACCGGATGGCCCTTTCCCCTCTACACCCCGAGGTGCACCCAAGGCCAGGCTGACTCTGCCCACAGAGGGTGCCATGCCAACACCAGGGACCTCTGGACCTCTGCACATAGCCTGCATGGTACTGATGCTCTACTTTCATAATGCCCTTAACATTTCACATTGGTGCATTTGCACAATCATGTTGTTGTTGTTGTTGTTGTTTTGTTATTAGCCAAATATAAAAACATATTGCATATTGTATAAACCAATATGACGTTGTAAACATAAAGGCATTCTCCATATAAGACCAGGATGCTGAAAAATAGGAGAACCTTTTTTTTCATTACCTTACTAATCAAACTCCGACAGATTAACTGAAATGCCTGCTGCAGTGGATGGACTGCATGCTGTAAGCTGAAGGAGAGATAAGCAAAGACAGAGGAATAAAATGGGCCAATGACTGAAGGAAAGACACGATTCATGGTACAGTACAGTATATTTTCAATATATTGCACGGCTTTGATAATATAATTGAAGATGGCTGCCAGCAGTTGCCAATTTATCAGCATTTAAAATAAGATAATGAGATAAAACTTTTATATTTACTTGAGTGTTAGCATTGCTCACTGTGTGCATGCTGTTGTTGCTTACCTTGTGATAGGCTATATATTGTGATAGGTCATAAAGTCCAGAGTTTTGTGAATTCTTTGCTAAATAAAGGATTAAACAAGGATAGAATGGTGAAGACTGTAAATAGAGTGCAGACAATAGTGCCATTTGCATTGTCCTTTATTACCAGGTATCAGTATCATCTGAAACTCATTGAAACCATTCATAACCAAATATAAATGAAGTATGACGCCTAGTCTATGTATTTATGCTTTCTTGTCAGAGATTTGTTTCAAGCAACTTGTTATCTACATGACCACTACTACAGAACTACTGAAAAGGTTCAAAACTGACTGTAGGCAGAAATATATTATGGAGATGTATTACTCTACCTCTACTTTTTTGGCAGTTCATTTTTGGCCACCATGGAAAGCTATCCTGAACAAAGATTCAAGATAATTCAAGGCTTCTTTTAGTCTGGCTAATACCAGAATGCTTCCAAAATCCGAAGTGTGATTGAGGATGGCTATGGGGACCCTTCATTCTAGCCTGTGCAAACCCAGCAGAACCTGTTAGCAAATCTAAATGTGCTCTTCTGGTCCATTTGGAAAGAAGCCTGTTGATGCATGTTTTCAAATCACAGAAAACCCAGGATCCAATCACAATCACTTATCCAGCAGGGGGCGGGCTTTATACAGATAGAGCAGTGCAAACGCAACCAATGGCTGCACTGATGGTGACAGGGTTGAACAGATATGGACAAGTATTGTCTTAGGAATTGAGTAAACAACTGTGTTAAGAGTTCAGTCACAGATGATTAAATTCGACCATACACACATAGACAATTAACTATAACAATCAATCAAACTGAGTTTAAGGCAGCTAATCTGCCTATTTCTTATCAGTTGTGTCTATATTCAGTGTATGTTCAGTGTATGTGTGCAGCACTGAATGATACATTTACTATTAGAGTTTAACAAGGTAAATCATATATATTTAATTTGGTTCAAGCAATGTGGCAAACACCTTTATGCAAACGCGCCATAAATTATCAACACCAGAATTTATACTTCTCATTTAATGATTATCATCAATACTCATGGTCTGCAAGGATTAAGTCTACCTTGTATGTGAATAACCAGTGAATTCCATCTGATCGTAGGTGCCCTATGATAGCAGCTATACCGTGCATGCATAGAAATCAAGCAAGCTAATAAATGATTATTTCATTATCCGATCCTTACCTTCTCTGTGTCTCTCCTCTTCTTCCTGTTGTTTTTCTTTTTCACTCTGTTTGTTTCTCTCCTCCAGCTCCCTCTCCTTTTCCTGAAGCTGGGTTCTCAGGTCCTGCAGTTGTCTGTTCATTTCCTGCAATTCCTTTTCCAGTGACTGCAGTTGGCTTTTATAGGTCTCTACATCACTGGTCATCTTCTCCAGTAGTCCCTCTCTCTCTGTCTCTCGTTGAGTCATGTACATTAATTCTGTCTCTTTTTGCTGGAGGAGTTTATTTCCTTCTTCAAATTTCTGGGTAATTTTCTCTACCCCTTTCATCTTCTCCTCCAGTTGTTCTGTTGTCTTCTCTATGTCTTTGTTCTTTTCCACTAGTTCCCTCTTTGTTGCCTCCATTTCTATTTTATTGTTCCCCTGTTGTTCTGTCATCTTTTCCATCTCTTTGTTCTTTTTCTCCAGTTGTTCTGTCATCTTCTCAATTTCTTTTTCATTGTCCTTCAGTTGTTCTGTCATCTTCCCCATCTCTTTGTTCTTCTCCACCAGCTTCTCCATCTCCACGCATCTCTCCTTGCTCTCTTCCAAAAGTTTCACCTTCTCCTTGAGGTTCCTTTTGCCATCTTTAATTTGCATCTCCTTCGCCTGCTTGTCGTTGTCTTGATGTTCAAGTCCCTCCATGAAGTGCAATGCAGGAGAAACTGGGAAGACACATTTTGTACATGTTTTGTTCTGAAGTATTGACAATTAATGAGGCCATTTCATTATCTGGTAGAAATACAATGTGCAGTCCATTTTCAATAGCGACTAATAAATAATAATATATTATTCGGAGTGATTATTTGCACCCGGGTGTAAATAGTGGAATGGAGGCATTTTCTTATTTGCACCCAAACCTGAAATCCACCATAGCGGGACCATCTTGGCAGGAGATGGCCAACCTAAATCCTAAATCTAACAAGTTAGGATTATTAAAACAATATTTCAGATGGTAAAGTGGTGCTAAATTTCCATAAACCTTGTTCAGTGAACGGGTAAAGCCGTCCGTTTGTAAGCAAAAGCAAGAAATACGGTCTTTTAGTTTGTCTACCGTTACCTAGCAACCATAACACGTCATTCAAAGATTAGTAGGCTAGTTTCGCTTCATGTTCAAACGGAGTGTAGTGCAGCGGATAGTCGTCGGGTTACGACTTCGGAGACCTAGATTCGATCCTCAACTGAAGTGATATCTTTTTTTGTTTTTTCTTAGATGACGTTACCTCGCAGGAATTAAGAGTTTGTGCTTTTTGAACCAGTCAAAGATTAACTAATTTTATTTCAGTTATGAGTAGACTACAGTTAAGTAGAAGTAGGCTTCAGTAGTTGTGAGTAGAAAGGTTTCTTGGTGTTTTGAGCCCCCAACGCAACGTTGTCTTCAAGATGATTAGGCCTATTACACTATTTACACCCGGGTGTAAATAGTAATGTTGATTATTTGCACCCGGGTGTAAATAGTAATGTTGATTATTTGCACCCGGGTGCAAATAGTCTCTGCCTATATTATTTCTGACTTATTTAGAATGACACACACACACACACACACACACACACTGCATATAACTAAGTAGCCTATAGGCCTATTTTATTTGGTCAGTCAGAGAAAGCACTTTAAAGGGATAGTTCGGGTTTTAAGACACGAAGTTACATGGGTTCCCTGTCAGCAACGTTGTGCATCAGCACTGACTTACCCCCCGACAGCGTCCTGTGAGCCGAGATCCAGCCGGTTTTTGATCGTTTTTTATGTTGAAGAAAGTAGTCCGGCAAGTTTCTGGGGTCACGAAAGTAAAGTGTTTTTCTTCTCAAAACCATATGCGTTGAAAAGAGTGATATATTTGCACCACAAAAACGTTGTCCAGCTGTCAGTAGCGCGCAGAGGTTTGAATTTTTCCTGGACAACGTTTTTGTGGTGCAAATATATCACTCTTTTGAACACGTAATTGAATGTAATTATACATGTAATTTAATTAGTTCCATCGAGTCTGATATGCAAATGTTGCTTTGATATGCTACGTAAACTCCTCTTTCCACCAGATTTTGTGGTATGGAGACTTTGCCCCAAATATCTTTAACAAGTAGATTGTAATGTTAATGTATTGTTTGATTGTTTATTGTTTTTTATCATAGACATTTTGTTAATTATAAACTCATATTATGTACTACATGGTGTTGTTAATAAAAGATAAACATTAATATATTTCTACCAATGTTTAACAATAAAAACTGACCTCTGTTAAATAAAAATTAAGAAAATGCAGTTCCCTTTTACCCCAATCCACTTTTTATGACACTGTTTGACACAGTCTTCATGACATGAAAGGACACATTGATTCGGGCATCTTCAAAGTCGATAAAGTATAGTATAAACAGCAGTTATGAAAGAATCTACACAGATGTGTGTTGAGATGACAAATATAGATACATTTTATTGAACACTGTCCATGATATACAGTACATGTATGTTTTTTGGTAAATTACAAACTGTTATTGGAATAAATTATTAATGGTGTAGTAATAACACAAATCTATTTCACTCGTGCATCAATTTTATGTAGGCCTATGTGCTCATCTTTTTCTGCAATAATCCAAATGACCCAATGGCATTTGAGAGATGAACCAGAAACAATGAAATCAATTATCCTGTTTGTAGTTTCTTCCTCCTTTTAGGTAATGCACTATTTAGAATTAGCTGAAAGAGAACATCAAGGAATTCCATAATGGCAGTGAATCATTATACACAGGCACAGGCCAGCCAGTGAAGGACCGGAGTAATCTTTTTGGGGGAAAGAGAGATAGATTAGGACAACCACCCTGTGTATCATTTTCAAGCAGTGCTTGTATTCAGACATTATACCATGAATCATACTTTAGAAATGAACAGAGATGCTTGATCATTTTGAGGGATGTATCCTACAGTACTCGAGTCCTGACCATGAAAAGGTAGAAAATAACTCTAATGACACGAGCAGTCCTTATCAGAGTAAACGTAGGCCTTTCATCACCGGCATAAAGTATATGGACAGAATGTTACCTCACACAAACATCTCCCACTTGTTCATTGTCCAGCGTCTCCATATGAAGGGCCTCTCTGCCTGTGATCCAGCCACACAGAACATTCGGGTGCCGAGACACCGTGTCAAAGCCACAGATTTTTTTAAACCAGTTCTCCTTCCAGGCATCCCCCTCCAGCTCCGAAGTGTAGACAGCGGCATCCTCAGGTCCATTGTCCCATACAAGTTGTATCCCAGCACAGTCTTCTGGCCAAAACCTCTCAGGGAAGCAGAGATAGATCTTGTCTACAGTGCCAATGTCCAGTCTATCAATGGCAGCCATCTTGGAGTCTGGGAGAGGGGGGTGAAACATCAGTGCAGCCTTCTGCTTCAGAACCCCCAATGAGACTGTCACTATTACATGGTCTGCTTCAAAGCTCTGACCCTGTTCACAAACAATTCGTACAGGATGAGTTGACCTCTTGCCCTGGTCATTCTCATTCAACGCCCACTCAATGTGTGCCACAGGGGTACTTGTCATAATGACCCCTGCCGGCAACTTTCTTAAAAGGATGTCTATAAATGCTTGATACCCTCCTGGACCAAGGGAATTAAAAAATCCTCCTTCCAGAGCCTCATAGTGCCCAATCTGGGAGGCAGACACCTCGTAAAGGGAAGAACTTGCCTCGTCCGTACACTCGCACCTCTTGCACCACTCGAAAACCTTCAGGCCATCCTCTGTTGCTGCCAAAGGCGACTCAGCAAAGGCGTTGTCAAGGTAATTCCCAAGGCTAAGGCAGCGATGCCTCTCCTCCAGTTCAGAGTCGAATGCCCTGGAGGTCAGTCGACTAAAGAGAGCACACACCTGCTCAACGTCCTCAGCCTGCAGCAACCTCCCATCCTCTTTGAAGAAGTAGTCACAAGGGGTTATGGATCCAGGTAGGCACATTTTAGTGCTGGCTGAATGCCCCTCAGACAGCAGCCCATGCTCCTTACCAAGCTCAAAGAGAGGGTTCCCTTCCTGGCCATGAATCCAGTTTGCCCCCATCTCTATGATGTCAGAACCAAATGGTCTCATTGTGTACACTCTACCACCTACTCTTCCCATGGCTTCCAGGACCTGCACATGTTCAAATCCAGCCTCAAATAAACTGACTGCAGCAGAAATTCCCGCAAATCCAGCCCCTATTACTACTACTTTGGCGCTATGAATGATAGGATTCATTGCAGGCTATATCAAGCTAACTATCTGACTAACTGCACTTTGTAGGCGCTATAATATGTTTAGCTCGTCTATGAATTGATTAGACTAGGCCTACTTATAATACGCTTTAGTTTACAATGACTCTGTGATTTTAGTGAAAACCGAGGCTAATGTGAAGTGAATATAGACGCTGATTGAGCAAAAGAATAAAGCAATAAAAAGGACCTTTGGAGTCAGTGGACAAGGTGACGCACGTGATCATATTACGTTCGCCGATGTGAATTTTACAACTCAGTTATCCGATAATCTAATCCATTCTTCTAATCTGATCATCTAAGTTACACTGTGCAAGAAGACTAGGTTGCTGTATACTGGCTAAAGTCTGTTGCATTTTACAGACCTGCTGTTAGCTACAGTGGCGATCTGATTCCAGCCGACTTCCTGAATTCACAGAAGGCTTCGCCTTTATGGGGTAGCGGCACCATCTAGTGACAGATATTGGTCACTGAAAACTCTATTGTCATTTGTGAGTTGCAGAGCGCCCACAGAAATCATTACAGCAGCACTGTTAGTGCTTTATTGCTATTGCCCATCCATCTGTCATATAACAGTTTGTAGCCAGTCTTGAAGGATAGCACCGTATAGCCTAATTCAAGTCAGACATCTACACTCATACCTGTATAACTGCAAAAAAACAAACAAACAAACAAAAAATAAAGAAAGAAAGAAGGTGAACAAATAGGTCTATGGACCTTAGTATTCATGGGTTTCATCAGGTCCCTTTCCACAGGTGTATACAATCAAGCACCATGCAGTCTGCATTGATAATCAAGGTGCTTGATTGTATACACCTGTGGAAAGGGACCTGATGAAACCCATGAATAGCCTATGGAAAAGCACAAGTAGGCTCTTTCATGTAATGAGAGTGCTCACTCAGTCTGTAGGCTAGTGTAATTTGGTGTGTAGACACATAGGCCTACTGCAAGTCATAAAAACCATGCAAAACATACACAAAGACAAAAATTGCTGATTTACTGGAACATTCTACTTCAAGAAATATAGCCTACCTGATCTGTCCTGGAATCGAAAAAAAAACAAAAAAACATAGGCTACCAATTTCACGTTCACTAAATAAATCCAAAAACATTCCCTACACTTCTGACATTGCTCTTGTGCATTCTCACCCTTGCCAGAGCAAGATCTCCAGCTCTACTATCCAACGGCCCACACAGCCTCTCACCCCAAAGCCAGAGGGAATGGAGCCAGAGGGGTGGGGCCTGGCTCTCCCATCCCTTAAGCGCTCTGGTTTGAACTTTGACAGTTCAGGGAATACTTGTTCATCATGGCTTACAGTATAGTGGCATAATGAAAACATTGTCTGTTGTGGTAAGACAGAGAGAAAGTATGGTGAATTGTATTTATTTGGAACCACACACAAAATTGTTTAAGTTTATAAAGATGGCTGTATAACAGTGTTAAGACAGAAATCGCATTCTTGGGAAAGAAATATCCTCCAACAATCATATATTTGTCTGATATAAGGCGAGCATTGATGAACAACTAGATACATCCTATCAATGAATATAATTTTCAAAAGTTGACCCCATCATTTAATCATACAGTTTTTCTCAAATGCTAAAACACATTTCACAAACGTTTCCTCCATGTTCCCCAATGTCTAAACACAATACCCTTTTCTAAAGCTAGCCTAAGCACAACACAACCACACCTTCTCACTTCAAAACTCAAACTTTCTGTTAAGGGTAGATGTGGATGTGTGTCTTGAGCAAGGTGGTTTACACTCAGGATGAGGCAAGGAGTAAGTTGGAAGATGGGATTTTATTTACTGTTACCCAATTAAGGCCAATATTTGGCAATAAAGATAATGAGGAAAAAAAACAAAGAAAATAAATACTTTCAATACAGTTTTTCTCAAATGCTAAAACACAAAAGCCAATCCTCTAAACCAAATGACCAGTTGTCTAAACACATTTACTAAATCTAGCCACAATTTTTCAATACCATAAGTTACACATTTCACATGAAGACACAATTCTCAAAACACAATCCTCCGTTCTCATAAATCTAAGCACATTTTTCCTTGCTAAAACACATGTTGCAAAACATATTCTCAAATGAAAGCTCATGTGATGGCCCCGGCAGTGGCGCAACTGGCTGGGGCACCTGCACCGTACGCTGGCGACCCGGGTTCGATTCCCGCCCCGTGGTCCTTTCCAGATCCCACCCCGACTCTTTCCCACTCACTTCCTGTCATTCTCTCTACTGTCCTGTCCAAATAAAGGCATAAAAAGCCCAAAAAATAATCTTAAAAGAAAGAAAGCTCATGTGATGCAAAATGCTTGCCACAGTCAGCAATAACTGAACACAATGAACACACCTAGCGTCATTCATTACACACAACGACTCAAAAATGAAGACACTTGTTGCTAATGCGCACAGTGACTGTGGTGTGTGTGGTGTGAACGAAGAAAGTAAAAGAATTTCACACCCTGATCACGTTTTTTAAGAGTACTGTTGTGTGCAATAGATTCTGGTTTTTGCATTGAGTTGTGTTACAGTAGTGTACTTGGAGAATTTTTTTGTACTCTTCATATGAAACTCACAACTCTAAATGAAGAGCTCTTTTCCAAAACGCTATAAATCAATTTTATAGACATTACTGTAGGCTACTGTAACAAATCATGTTCCTACAGTAATTATGTGTTTCAGGTAATAAAAATGCAGTTGTTTTGTTTTTATTGAGTAAAGATAAATTACTGTAACTAAACATAACCCAATACAGTTTCACTGAGATTACTTGAAAAACAAAAATATATTTATGAAAATTCATTAGTAAAATGGTGGATATAGCATTTTGGAAAATAACTCTTCAAATGCCTAATCCTCTGCAGAGATCTAAAAAGATCTGTTACTCTATGCATTGGCAGTTATGAAACAAAGAACCTTCTCACAAATTGAGCATTGTGTTTTCAATTGTTTTGCTGTAGTGTGTAATGATGTGTATAGTGTTTACATTTTTGAAAGCTTCGAGCTGCTCTTTTGGTGTGAAAGTTTGAGTTTTGAGAGAAGGTGTGGTTGTGCTTATGTAGCTTTAGAAAAGGGTATTGTGTTTAGACATTGGGGAACATGGAGGAAACGTTTGTGAAATGTGTTTTAGCATTTGAAAAAAACTGTAAATGAAATAAAAACTGACATGATAGTCAAAAAGCATAATACAGTTTTTCTCAAATGCTAAAACACATTTCACAAACGTTTCCTCCATGTTCCCCAATTACACAATACCCTTTTCTAAAGCTACATAAGCACAACCACACCTTCTCACTTCAAAACTCAAACTTCCACACCAAAAGAGCAGCTCGAAGCTTTCAAAAATGTAAACACTATACAGATAGAGCTATTTTCCAAAACGCTATAGTCCAGTCAAGGGGTCATTGTCTTCAGTGTACATGTAACAGCTGTGCTGCTACAACCTTGTTACGGGTTTATGTCACTGTATCAAAGAGTAATAAGTGTGTACCAACACAGTTGATAAATGTAACAGCTGCACTACTACACCTTTGCTACTCTTTGATACTGTGGAATGAACCTGTTAAATGCACCAGTTAATTACTTGCACGCACATATGACATGTATGTTGTGTCTTTGATGTCTTGGAACAAATCTGCCATTACCCTATGTAGCAAATGTATCAACTGTGTTGGTACACACTTACACAAGGTTGTAGCAGCACAACTGTTACATGTACACTGAAGACAATGACCTCTTGACTGGAGCTAAGAATGGTTTGTATCTTTCATGACCAGATTTACCCCATACAACAGGTCTCAGGTCAGCCCTTTGCCTCTGATGAAAAATGTAGGCAAATTGGCAAAGTTTTGTAAAAGCACTCAGTATTACAATGTAACAACTATATGTAGGTACCCACAAATACATGAGGAAAGTACAAGTACCTGATAGTACATGTTGTTACACAGGTTGTACCACTGTACTGGTAGGTACACTGTAACAGCGACACCCCAAACTAAAGTGTTACCAATGCGGTAACATGATTTGTTACAGTACAGTAATGTCTATAAAATGGATTTATAGCGTTTTGGGAAAGAGCTCTTCATTTAGAGTTGTGAGTTTCATATGAAGAGTTAGCCTGGCACGCCCTCCCAGTGACGCAACGCCTTCAGGCTTTTGCTGCTGGTCTGGTCAACTGCTCATTGAGAAGGATTTCTGAGTTCCCGAAATCTGCGGAACTGCCCCCTTTGGTCGAGAACCAATCAACTTTGAGCAGCTCCAACGGCTCTGGGTAGAGGCGTGTTCAAGGCAGCGGAAAGAGTGTTGTTATTGGTTTAAACTCGGCAATCCGCTTTCTGACATCTACCAGTAGCAAATCGAGGCACTTAAAGGAGGCGGGTCAACCAGCGCTGTCAAGAAACCGTGTTAGCACAGGCTGTTGGTCAGACTAAAGTCTCGCAGAGCCTTTGAAAGTCGATGGTAATCAGGCTAATGAAGAGTACAAAAAAATCTCCAAGTAGGCCTACTAGCCTGGCAAGCCAAACTACACAGAAATGTATAGGCAAAAATATTTTTGGCCACTAGGGTGCGTCGAGATTTCTAGGCTATCCAAGTACACTACTGTAACACAACTCAATGCAAAAACCAGAATCTATTGCACACAACAGTACTCTTGAAAACGTGATCAGGGTGTGATTCTTTTATTTTCTTCGTTCACACCACACACACACACACACACACCACAGTCACTGTGCGCATTAGCAACAAGTGTCTTCATTTTTGAGTCGTTGTGTGTAATGAATGACGCCAGGTGTGTTCATTGTGTTCAGTTATGGCTGATTGTGGCAAGCATTTTGCATCACATGAGCTTTCATTTGAGAATATGTTTTGCAACATGTGTTTTAGCAAGGAAAAATGTGCTTAGATTTATGAGAACGGAGGATTGTGTTTTGAGAATTGTGTCTTCATGTGAAATGTGTTAATGGTATGGCTAGATTTAGTAAATGTGTTTAGGCAACTGGTCATTTGGTTTAGAGGATTGGCTTTTGTGTTTTAGCATTTGAGAAAAACTGTAAACGGTGTCTCCAAGCGCCTGGTTGACCTGCCTCCTTTAAGTGCCTTGATTTGCTACTGGTCGATGTCAGAAAGGGGTTTGCCGAGTTTAAAACAATAGGCGCGTTCAAGATGGCTGCGCAGCACAAAAACTGCGCAGCACAAGATGCACGTGGTTAAAAATCTGTCCACGATGGTCTAGATGGGTGTGTTTTCGACTCGGCAGTCGGTATCACATGGCCTCAACTTATCGCGGGAGCAAGGCGTGGCCAGGCAGCTGCGGAGCAGCGGAGCAGCCACTCTGGAGGTACTGCGGAGCGCAGCGGAGCCTAGACCCTGCCTTCATGACGTCAGGTCTTTGCCCTAATTGGCTTTTACATCCCTGACGTATGTGCAGGTGTTTAGATGCCTCCTCATATCCACAAGGGTCCGTGCGGGTCCGTGCCTCGTGATTCGTCACATGGTCAAGTCTAGCCAAGTCTAGACTACGGGAAGTAGAGAGTGTACAACTTCATAGCAGCGTTTGTATCCCCTCCCCTGCTGCCACCGGCAGCTCTCGCTGCTGCAAGAGGTCATTTGGAGTTGAACTTGAACACGCCTAAAAACAACACTCTTTCCTCTGCCTTGAACACGCCTCTACCCCATAGACAGTAAAAGATATGGACAGAGCTATCACGTAGACGTCAGCAGAAACCGAGGAGCAAATTTCAACGTTTTTTTTAGGTCTTCTATTTCCGTCAAAGGTCTTCTGCGCAGGCTCAGGTGTCGTACATGTGACGTAGGCACGTAGTCTGACAGAGTCTGACCTATGGTGACGCTTTACTTTCTCTGGACGCATGCGCATTAACACTTTAGCATTGATTTGGAAAAACGTTTATTACTCAGTCGATAAGACAGTTACGAGATTATGATGTCAATTTCACAATGTAGTATGTACTCCGACAATAGAAAATGTTCATATAAAGTCTTAAAACGCTTCAGCTGTAACGTAATTTGATGTCAAAAGTGGCGCTTACGCCCCATAGGATTCAATGGAATGGCTAACTAGCACTGGTCTACTTTTTAGCATGGCAGCCGCTGCCCCCTTGCTCTACCCAGAGCCGTTGGAGCTGCTCAAAGTTAATTGGTTCTTGACCAAAGGGGGCAGTTCCACAGTTTTGCGGAATTCAGAAATCCTGCCCGATGAGCAGTTGGCCAGACCAGCGACAGCAACGCCGAAGGTGTTAGGCTACGTCACTGGGAGGGCGTGCCAGGCTAATGCATCATAGCCGGTAGTCGCTGCTACATGTACATCCCATCCTAGCACCCCTGCCCTCTGCAATGCGAACCTGAGAACTGTAGCTAACAACGGGATGGGGAACTGCCGCCGTGCTGCTGTGTGACCGGCCGCTGCTGCTTTGTCTCCACAACATTTTGATCTACTCTCAAGCTGTGTTTAGCCTACCACACCGAGTGCAGTAACTTATAGAACAAAAGTCCCCTGTCTCCGGTTCTCTCTCTCCTCTGCCAAAGTGGCCTGTAGACGTTGAACATTCTGTTTCAGAGTTCCCATCTCCTTTTCCTTCCTCTCTGTCCACTCTGTGTTTCTTTTGTTTTTCTCTTTCTGCCTATTCAACTCTGCCTCCATCTTCCTCTGTTGTTCAGCCAGGATGACCTTTATGAGGGTTCTCTCTGATTCAGCCCTGGCCTTGTTCTCATAGCTCTCTCTCATTTCCCACATCTCTTCTCTATGCCTCTCTTCCATCTCTTTCCTCTCCCTATCTCTCTCCTCTCTTATTCTGCCCAAATTTGTCTCCATCTCTTGTTTCTTTTGCACATCTTTCTCTGCATTCATCTTCAACTCCAGTTCTTGTATTTCTTTTTGCTTGATCTCTTCCTCCATCTTTTTCAGGAATTCCTGACCACTTCTGTCAAGCTGAGCTCTTGACATTTCCTCCTCTCTACATCTCTCTGCCTCCTGGTAGGTCTCACTGCTGTAGAATCTCTCTCTCTTTCTAGACATCTGCTCTATCTTCTCTAGCAGTTGTGTAATGTTCATATAATCAGGCCTGTCTTTAACATTGAGAAGGTGATACCTGCTCCCACATTTCTCTACCAGCTGCTGGAGCTCCCGACTACCTTTCTGGATCAACTCCTCCACACCTGTCTCTCTCAACCCCTTAATATTAGTAAAGAGGAGCAGTGTGTGTCTCCAACAGCCCTCCCCAAAAATATCCTCCATTTTCTCTAGCATTTCCCTCGCTGCCCTTTCAGACAGCTCCACTGGAATCACCAGGAGGACAGCATGAGGTCCCGGGGCAGACAGTCGAACACAAAGCCTCACATCCTGTCTCATGTCCTTCTCAGAGAGTCCACTGCAGAACCAATCTGCAGTTTCCACCAGGGTCACCCATCTCCCAGCTACCTTGCCCTGTTTGCTCTCACTGTGCTGGGTCTCTGTTTGTGTCGATGTGCCCAGGATGGTGTTTGCTGCTGCCTTCTTCTCAGACGCACTCTCCCCGATCAGCACCAGCCTCAGCTCAGACACAGCAGGAGACTGTGGAGGCTCTCGACTGTCTTGTACCACTGTAAACACAGTCATACACAAATGCTGGGTTAAAAACAACCCACATTTAGTTATTTTCAACCCAACTGCTGAGTAAAATGGGGTCCAACACAGCGTTGGGTTATCTTAACCCAGCAAATTGGGTTATTAAATTTAACCCAGCGGATGGGTTGATATTTTAACCAATGTGTTGGGTTATTTTGACACGAATGTTTAGTTAAATTTACATAATGTTTGGGTTATATTTGAAACCAAATCCCAAAAAAATCCACTGGTTCATTTTTAAAACACTTCACTTAAATAGGCTAGCCAAACTTAAAGTCACACATTTTGTTGACAGCTTGGATACAGACAATATATTATATGAGAAATGGGCAAGAATAGCCATGCAATGAAATAAAACAGACATGATTATTTATTTTATACTTTTCTTTATTTTTGAACAGTCTGTGATAGGCTACTTCCATGAAGGCAGGCAGATTCCACGGTCCGTTTCGGGGGTCAGCCCTGTCAATCAAAGAAAAAAAAAAGAATCAGTTATTTACAGAGCTTTATATCAAGACTTCCATGAACCATTATGATATTGAATGATATTGACAAACATTAAAAATCCACCAGGAGACCTAATATTATTGCGTTGTTTTAATCCTAATACAGGTAATACAAAACGTGCGTTTGGAGATGAGCTGGATAAGCAGGCTAATAAATGTAATTTCAGTAGTGGCGATGCTAACGTTAGCTAGTCAATGTTAGCACGTTATTTAGTCAGTGGATCCAAGGTGTTTGTAACGCTACTACCAAAATACACCCAATAAGTAACATGGCTATAATATGAAGCTACCCTAAATTAGTTAGAGAGATAAGATGTTGTTTGCCATGATTACCGTCAGTTACATGTGTTGGGCAGAGACTACTTCGCTGTAGCCTAGGTAACATACCGAGGTGAAGTTAGTTTCACATTGGATATTCGACAGATATTCACATATTCGCAAAATCGTGCTGTGGGGCCCCAAAATTTGCAGCATGCTTTGACTACATGGGACTGCTAAGACACACCACAATTTATTTGGATTTCATGCCCCCTTCTCTGTATATCCGCATACAATTAAAATACCATTGTTTTCTATGGGGAAAACACACTTTTTTCAATAGCTTTCACAGAAAGTGACCTTGGGGCCCCAAACTTTGCAGCATGCTTTGACTACACTGGACTGCTAAGACACACCACAATTTATTTGGATTCCATGCCCCCTTCTATGGATATCCGCATACAATTAAAATACCATTGTTTTCTATGGGGAAAAACATAGGTTACGAATGTAACTATGGATCTGTGAGACCGAGGGATGACCGTCACTACGGTCTAAAAAGGGAATGATCATCTTCGTTCTGCCTATCACCGAGACCATATGTCAAAATAGTCATGTCCATGACTGGACATGGATCCAGGATAGTGACGGTCATCCGTTTCAACCTCACTCTGACCGTCACTACGGTCTAAAAAGGGATGACACATACCAAAAGGGTCGCGAGGAACCCAGAATCAATTATTAAAACCTCGCTCGGTCACGGACATAAGGGCGGCATCGCCGACTGGAGGCGGGCGAGTGAGATCCACCCTGTAAAAACGGGTAAAAGTGCATGGCGTCGACCATGAGGCCGCTGCACAAATATCGTCTGCTGCTACATCCCTAAGGGCAGCCCAAGACGTAGCCATAATCCTGGTAGAGTGAGCCCTCGTACCAGAAGGAACCGGTATTCCCTGCGCCCTGTAAGCATGGGAAATAACCTCCACCAGCCAATGCGAGAGTCTCTGCTTGGAGAGTGGAAGCCCCTGCCTTGCTGCCTCATAACAGATAAAAAGCTGAGAGTGCGCTTTCCGCAAGGACTGTGTACGGGCCAGATAGGCCCTCAAGGCCCTGACTGGGCACCTGAGTGCGTAGCAAGCTCTAGTGGATGGAGCCCTGGCGTTATTTAGCGTGTCCTGAACAGACACATCTACCTGCTCAACGATGGGCCCTGCAGGGACCAGACCCACAGTCCCTGAGTTCGGATGCCAGATCCGCCCGTCTGCCTGTGACAAAAGATCCGCTCTGCATGGCAACTGCCATGGATGACCCTGCAACAGCTGGAGCAGGTCCGGGAACCAAGGCCTCGCTGGCCACCGTGGAGCCACCAGCAGGACTGAGTGATGGCCCTCCTGGATCCTCCCCGTCCTGGAGAGAATGTCGGCCGCACTGTTCTCCACACTCGGGATGTGCACTGCCCTCAGGGAAGACAGCCTAGGCCATGCCCAAGTCAGTAATCCCTCCGCCACCTTGAGGCACCGCTGGGACCTCGTTCCCCCTTGGTGATTGATGTAGTACACCGCCACAGTACAGTCCGTCCTCACGAGAACGTGTTGGTGTTGCAACACCGGCAGGAATCTCTGCAAGGCAAGATGGATGGCCTTCAGTTCGAGGACATTGATGTGCTCCAACGTCCATGGGGGCTGCCACATGCCCCCCGCCGTCCGTCCTTCCCAGACGGCTCCCCAGCCTGTCAGGGACGCGTCCATCGAAAGGACCTGTCTCCTGTGTGGAAGGCCCCCCAGTGGGACACCTCGGAGTAAGAACTCCCGGTGTTCTGTCAATCTGAGCTACTTGTCGAGATGAGCTACCGCGCAAGCGCACTTGAAAAATCCGTCAAAATCGAATGTTGGGAGTAAAACGACTGTCATTTTAAGCTACCTTTCTCAACACCGAGGTAGCGTCCATGTAAACAGCGAGGATGTGGATAGTTAGTCGACTCAACATGTATAAATGTCTACTACGTCGTCGTGTAACGATGATGTAAAAATAAATAGCGAGGTAGGCGATTATTTAAAATAAATGACTGATTTCCCATCGTGTAAAATGTGTTCTTGTTAGCTAGCTAAACTAATCGGAATAACCCATCATAACATTGCTAAAGGCAGGGATGTCGTGGAAGATAAACGCAAGTAGCAGCTAAACGTAGTTTATCCACAATTTCAGAAATAGTTTATCCACCTGTTGTTGTTTATCTACCTCTCAAAATAGTTTATTCACCAATTGCAACTTTTCACATTCAAAAATCACACTGTGTTATCCACATTAACAATATACATTCATATATTTTATTAATCAATACCACGTGGTATTGTTATAAACATCGAACAATAACCTTCATCAAACATGTTCTGAAAGCCTTTTATGAAAATCTGAGCCTACCACATGGCATAGTCCACCTTTCCATGAGAATTCATAGTTTACCCACCTGCATTTTACCACCACACCTTTGGCACCATGCATCGCAAAATGAACTATAACCTACCTTACATTTACAAGATTTGGGAAAGATTATTGAAAGATTGTAGTCTTTTGAGCAAAGCTTGAAAGAGAGGCATTAAAATACAATCTTTCCCAAATCTTATCAGTGTAAGGTAGGCTTAACTTCTTGAGTTGAGACAAGAAAATGGACTCGATGACAGTTAATTAATACAATTTTATTGCACTCTTTAAGTGGTACAACATTTCGGTAAACCAGCTCAAATTTGCCAAGATCATGGAGCCTAATGGGTGTCATACTTTTGAAGATGCTCTGCAACTTCTGACTATAAACACATCTCAGTGATAGGCCAGAGATATTCACCTTTAAATGTTGTAGCAATACCTTCACTTTATCATGAGTAGATACATATTGTATTACTACATTGGTACGATCTTATCCAAATAACACTTCACTTGATGAGTTAAGCATGGCATGCTTTATTTCCACGTCATTTGTGTGTTTGTGTGTGTTGTATTGATGAACTGCCTAAGCAGCCTCCATCTGAAGGAAGGGAGGCATCATCATCACCACATAAATAAAAATAATAATCTTAAAGTAGTACAGCAATTCTTTGAAACCTATTGTGAAATAACTCAAATTAAACAATTATGAAAATAGCATAATCAAAATATAATCATTATTTTGCAACATTCAGTTTCATTACAATGCTCTCCTTTTGTCTCAAGTTGTCTTGTGCATTATCTTTTTACATGTATTTTTTCCTGTTGGATTATATTTAAAATTCAACTAAAACATTTTTAAAAATTGCATTTTGAATATGGATGATAGTTCCAAAATCACTGAGTAATCACATCTAATAATCGTGATCTCAATATTGAACAAAATAATCGTGATAATGATTATTACGATAATCAAGCAGCCCTATAGAGCGTAGAGCAATATATTTCATCACTTAAGATTTCTTAAAAAAATTGTTAAAATATTGTTATACCGCTAACTGACAGCCATGAGTACCTTGACGATTTGGTGCAAGACTAAAAACGTTTATTAGACTATACGTTTCCCCTCCTACCGAAGCAAGTAGGACACCTTTTGCACTACTTCTGCTTGACCTATCCTTTGGAAACTTAGAAATCTAATGTTAAAACTTGATTTAGAATTTCGCATTCATCTCCAGTAGGGTTGATTACTTTTGTTTAATGGGCTTTTCCATTTGGTATGTCTGGTCCGAGTCATCATCTACTTCTTTGGCTTCATGTTCTGAGTCCTTGGGCTTTTCTGTGAAAGAAAAATATACAATTGGTCACCTTGAGTGGAACATTTTCAAGCTAACTCACTTTATTTACACCAATTTGCTAAAAGTCTTTATGGAGTAGTTCAACATTGATGGTGACACCAGCTACATTAAAGAACTGTGCAAATGAACTTGCTCCAACTCACACTAACATCTTCAACTTGTCTCTTAACAGTACAATGGTACCTGCATGTCTTAAATCTGATCATCCCAGTGCCCAAGAAAACTAACATAACCTGTCTTAATGATTATAGGCCTGTTGCACTCACTTCTGTTGTCATGAAAATCTTTGAACGTCTAGTAGTCTAGTCATTTTGCACACATTTCATTCTACAGCATATTGATACTTAGTCCACCTATGCCTGTGTACTGTTCATTGACTTTAGCTCAGCTTTCAACACCATCCTGCCTGTCAAACCTTCCCATCTCCATTAATGGCCAAGTAGTGGGTCCCCTCCTTCCATCAGAGATTACACTTCCTCCGCCAGCTGAGGAAATTTGGGGTCGGTCAAGCAGGCGTGTTCCACTTCTATCAGGCTACCATCGAAAGCGTACTCACCTTCTCCATCCTGCTCTGGCATGGTATGGTAGTGCCACCACCAGCCAGGACAAACAACGGCTTGAGAGGGTAGTACACAGGGCCTCTAAAATCGTTGGCTGTAGTCTGCCTTTTTTTTCTTTCCAAGAAAGCCGTAAACATCATCTCTGACCTCTCCCATCCAGCACACCATCTATTCACAGTCACCCAGGGAGAAGGTACAGTAGTATCAGATGTAAAACATCACACTTTAGGGATAGTACCTATTTACAAGCTATTCTTCACCTGAACATGCACTAAGCACTCACTTCATAACCTGGTCTTCCTCACTTTACACTTTTTGCACAACTGAACCTCACTGCTGCTTTCTCTGTAAACCATGCACTTTTCTATGTGTGTTAAGTGTTGTTGCTCCCTGCTATACTCAATAGCATTGTGTTCGGCTGAGCAGCCACATCTAGGAAGACTGTTGGTTGTTCCAAAATGTTCCAGTTGAGAATGATGGAGGCTACCATGCCCTTGAGCATTTTCGATGCTGTAGAATTTTACATCTTCAATATGAATCCTTATATAAAGATATGGCTGCCTCTCCTAATAATGGGCAATGAATTCATTTAGGCACAGATGGACTCTAGTCAACATGTGGAAGCATCTCAGGGACGATTGATAGAAATAAAATGCACCAGAGCTCAATTGCAAGTGTCACAACAAAGGGTCTGAATACTTTCCGGTTGCACTGTATAATACTCACCATTTTCAGACGAGGGCATAACAACAGTCCATCAGTTTTCGGAGCACATGGAAACCTGAGGAGGGGTGCTTCTTGTTTTCCTGCCATTTGCCTTTGTCCCCCTCTCAGGATTAATACCCACAAGACACCTAAAAAGATGAACACCAGATATATAAATCTGTACAGCATAATGGAAGGGAGTTGAGACTAAGCTGGAATCAATTGGAAGTGAATTTGTAATGTTAACACACTTCTACACAATAAAATGAACAGACATTTTAACTGCATTTATGTTTTTGAAATCAGGGTTGTATGAAGTAGAAGTATCGTGTTGTGTAGTACTATGCCGCACTACGTAGTTATAAGCAGTACTATGCAGGATAGTACTGCTTATAAATGTATACTGCACAGTACTACACGACACAATACTTCAACTCCATACAACACTCATTAAAATATAAAGGATAGTACTGCTTATAACTACATATTCCTGCATAGTACTACAACACAATACTTCTACTTCATATAAGACTATACTACACTGCAGCAGCATCATGTTCCCCACGACATCTCCAGACCCTTTCATGTCTGTCACATGTGCTTAGGGTGATCCTGCTCTCATCTGTGAAAAGCACAGGGCTCTAGTGGCAGACCTGCCAATTTTGCATTCTATGGCAAATGTCAATTGAGCTCCACGGTGCTGGGCAGTGAGCACAGGTCCCTCTAGAGGCCATCGGGCTCTCAGGCCACCTTCATGAAGTCTGTTTCTGACAGTGTGGCCAGAGGCATTCACATCAGTGACCTGCTGGAGGTCATTCTGTAGGGCTATAGTAGGGCTCCTACTGTCCCTCCTTACACAAAAGAGCAGATACTGGTCCTCCTACTGGGTTAAGGACCTTCTGCCACCCTGTCCTGCTCTCCTAGAGCAACTGCCTGTCTTCTGGAATCTCTTCCATGCTCTTGAAACTATGCTGGGAGACGCAGCAATCTTTCTGGCAATGGAACAGCTTGGTGTGCCATTCTGGAGGAGTTGGACTACCTCTGTAGGCTCCAGATATTGGCTTATGCTACCAGTAGTAACACTGACCCTATCCAAATGCAAAACTAGTGAAACATCAGTCAAAAAGGATACAGATGAAAAAATTACCAGTTGCCACCACCTGTAAAACCATTCCTGTTTTGGGGGTCGTCTCACAGTTGGCCCTCTAGTACACCTGTAGTAAATTTTGTTGACATCAAAGCAGGTCAACCTGATTCACAACTACCTCTGTTGCATAACTGGCCAAATCAATATCCCACAAGTGTGACTGACTTGATGCTATACTCCTATGAACAAGTGTTCCCTTTATTTTTTTGAGCAGTGTATATTATAAATATATAGAATAGTACACTATATATAGCACGCACACACACACACACACACACACACACACACACACACACACACACACACACACACACACACACACACACACAGGTTTGAAAGTGTGACATGAACTCACCTATGGATGAATTTATGGGAGCACTCCTCTTGATATTGCAGATTCATAATGTAAATTATGTAAATGATTCATCTGAGAAAAAGAATGCATCATATATTCAATTTAACATACAATAGATGGAGATAGAACCAATCACATTTCTATGGTTTCTATGTGCACCTTAAGACTTGCATGTCTTAATTCATTTGCCTATCTGGAAGCACAGCATGGAAGGTCTACATTGGGTATGTCGCCATGCATTTTGGTATGACTCACATAAGAAATAGACGGGGTATCTGACATGTAGCCTAAACATCTTTCCTGTTGCATGCCGCATGAGCTCAGGATACCATACACATTTTATGCAACCACCTCTGCGAAGGAGAGCCAGCTAGGCTACTAATAGCTTTACCTTTCTAAGCTGTCAACTGAAGGACTTCAAATAAAAATAAAATAAAAACAAGGGGGAAATGCATGCATACGATCAACACAGCATCAGACAAGATCCGTTTGTTAATTTGACCTCTGGTTTATTAGGCTACTGATGAGGGCTAACGTTTTGGGCATATGCTAGCTTTGTTTACACGTGTCAGAGTAGCTAGACGCAAGTCATTATTCGCAAATCATTATTACCCGCTTTGTGATACTGAATTAAAATGTCTAACAGCTACACTTAACAACTACCCATACATTTAAATAACATCGGGTTGCACTGAAGAAACAGAAAGTTTGATCGACAAGTGAATAACGATAATGCATGGCTTAAGAAGAGCGCGGTCTTGGCTAGCTGAAAGCTTCATTTCAGCAGGGCAACATTCATTCAGAGATGTTGTAAACATGTCCAGTGTGCTTTGAAACGGTGTATTATTTCTGGTTAAATGACGGATAAGCTCACCTGATGCCTCGATGTCGTCGTTTCCAACAGATCGTTTAAGCAGCAAGTTCCACAGCTTCCCCAGAACCAAAGCCATCGATATCTCATGGCTTTGCCAAGAATGAACACAGATAACAGGAAGTAGGCTAAAATACTGTACATAACGTGGTAAATATCAGCGTTAGAGGTTATGGTTGGAGCCTGATTTAACACATTTGTCTTACTACCAATGACCGGAAAATCCTGTTTATTTGTAAATGTGCATTTTTAATGTTGGGGTTTGGGTGTAAATGTACATGAAACATATTATATTATTATATAAATGGCCCTAAATCGTTTGAAAATACGAAATGGCAGTGCCACTACTGTAGGTAGCACAACTTGATAGGTATTAAGGTAGCCCAACTTGATAGGTAGCCCATCTCAACAGATACGTTCTATCGAATTCTGCTACGGTAGCTCATCTCGACGAGGCAGCCCAACTCGACAGAACACCGGTCCCACCAAGGGTGCTGATGCAAGCCCGGGACACACGCAGCCTCACCTGCCTGTCGCTCTTCGGGTGAAGACCGAAGGCATTGAACCAGCACTGCAGGGGGCGTGCCCTCAGCAGGCCAAGAGGAACTACCGCCGCAGCTGCTGACATCAAACTCAGCAGCTTCTGGACTCTGTGAGCAGTCACGAGACCACTCAAGCGGAAATGACCCAGCATGCCGAGCAGGCTGTCTGCTCTCCGTGGAGTGAGAGACGCCGTCATGCCGACCGAGTCGAGGAGGACACCGAGGAACTCTGCCTGTTGGCGGGGTTGCAGATTTTTGTGGTTGACCGTGAAGCCCAAGAATTGAATGTGGGCCAGAACAGTCTCCGTGTCGCGCACTACCTGTTCTCGGGAGGGGGCGCAAACGAGCCAGTCGTCCAAATACAGCAGTATTTTGAGACCGCGAGCCTGAAGGGGGGACAGCGCAGCTGACACCACGCGAGTAAAAACTCGTGGGGAGAGTGAAATGCCGAAGGTAGGACCTGGAACTGGAACGCCCTGCCCTGGAAGGCAAAGTGCAGAAAGGGCCTGTGTTCCGGGCAAATCGGAACGTGGAAGTAGGCGTCCTTTAAGTCCAAAGATGTGAACCACTCCCCCTGCCGGATGGACTGCATCACCACCCTTGTGTGGACCATCTTGAAGGGCAGCACCTTGAGATACCGATTCAAGGGCCTGAGGTCAAGAACGGGCCGAAGACCGCCATCTTTCTTTGGGACGATAAAATACTTGCTGTAGAACCCGGGGAGCTGTGCGCTGGGCGGTACTTCTGAGATGGCCCCTTTCAGAAGTAACTCCTGAATCTCTTTGGCAAGTGCGGACATTAAAACCGGGTCTTGTACAGACGTTACCTTGACCCCTGAAAACATAGGGGGCCGCCGTCGAAATTGCAATCGGTAGCCACGAGCCACTGTGGCTACGACCCAAGGGTCTGGGACAATCCTCTCCCAGGAGGTCCGTGACAACTGGGAAGGACAATCGACGGGCGCCCCTGGGATGCTATGCGGGACCACTACTGCGGCCAGCACCCCTACCGCGGCCAACACCCCTACCTGTGCCTCGCTGTTGACCCCCTCTACCCCTGGAACGGGAATATGGGGCTGATCTCTGGTCAGGTGGGCGAAATCGCCGGTCACCAGAGGACTGTGGGATGTTCCCCCTCGGCGGAGGCCGGGCCGGCAGCCGCGGCCTATATCCGCCCACGGACGCCCTGCTGACCGTTGAGGCAGGCTTACGGCACACACGCTGGACAGCTTCCCTCGACGCTGCAGCACGTTCAGCGCGGTCGAGCACCTTCTGGGATCCTGGGTGGAAAACATGCCCAGGGGCAACTGGGAGGTTCAGCAGCTCCTGCTTGATGGGCTCTGGCAGGGAGGTCTGTGCCAGCCAAACCTGCCTGCGGCACAACACCGCGGAACCCATAGCGTCTCCCACATGTCATCTGTCATCCCACGTGTCAGCTGGGCGTGGGATGACAGAGCTGCATCCAGCAGGGCCCTGGCGTCCTGGTCGTCCCGACTCAGCGTCTTGCGAAGCGACGCCAGTGTAGTTGCCAGAGCGTTACCCATCCGGGCCGCTCGTGCAGCAGCATTAAAAGTACGAGTGGCCAGGCGGTCCGTCTTTGCGTACTCCTTACGGGAGCAGCGTGGGTTGGGTGACACACCTGTAAGGCCCAGAGATGTCAATGCGGCCAATGACGGCTCGACCAGTGGCATGTCCCCGAGTCCAGTCTCAACGGGGTACGTAGCTGTTGCTAGCTGGCGGCAGCCTGCATTGAACTGTGGGCGCTGCGTCAACTTACCCCATGACGACCTCAGCATTGCCGTGTAGTCAGGCGGCACCGGCACAGGGGGCGGTGGGGTAGCACAAGGGATGCCCTCCCAGATACCTCCCATGGGAGCCGGAGCAGGTGTGGGCGCCTCAAGGCCCAGGAGCGCTCAGCACCCGTGACATCAGGGAGCTGACGGGGACCTCTCCTGCCCCCACGGAGCTGTCACCCAGCACCCCAAGACACATGGGTCACTCCCTGTGCCCATCACTGGCACTCATGGAGGCGCTGCAGATCCTGCAGCAGTGTGAAGCCATCGTAGGCCCAAGAAGCCTAGGCGGTGTTGATGCCTGGAGCCCTCCTCGATTAGTCCACCAGGGTATTCCGGTGGCCCGCACCAGCGGACGAATGCACCTAGCAGGTGCACACTAGCCCCACCGTCTGCGAACAGCGGTCTAGGATGCCACAGAACCAGAGAGGTGGCCCGCACCAGCGCACGAATGCACCTAGCAGGCGCACACTAGCCCCACCAGCTGCGAACAGGGGTAGAGGGCGTGGCAGGGGAGGCGACACAGACGAGCACTGCGGCGATCAAACAATAAGCACACAGTATTACTAAGGCCCACGCCCGCAGACGACAACACACAATGGGCGCAGGCTAGTCCCACCACTGCGAACAGTGGCCCAGGGCAAAGCACAGGGTGCTACAGTGTCACTTTATGTGAAAGCTATTGAAGAAAGTGTGTTTTCCCTATTGAAAACAATGGTATTTTAATTTTATGTGGATATACAGAGAAGGGGGCATGAAATCCAAATAAATTGTGGTGTGTCTTAGCAGTCCCATGTAGTCAAAGCATGCTGCAAAGTTTGGGGCCCCAGTGTCACTTTTTGTGAAAGCTATTGAAAAAAGTGTGTTTTCCCCCTAGAAAACAATGGTATTTTAATTTTATGCAGATATACAGAGAAGGGGTATGAAATCCAAATAAATTGTGGTGTGTCTTAGCAGTCCCATGTAGTCAAAGCATGCTGCAAAGTTTGGGGCCCCAGTGTCACTTTTTGTGAAAGGTATTGAAAAAAGTGTGTTTTCCCCATTGAAAACAATGGTATTTTAATTTTATGCGGATATACAGAGAAGGGGGCATGAAATCCAAATAAATTGTGGTGTGTCTTAGCAGTCCCATGTAGTCAAAGCATGCTGCAAAGTTTGGGGCCCCAGTGTCACTTTTTGTGAAAGCTATTGAAAAAAGTGTGTTTTCCCCCTAGAAAACAATGGTATTTTAATTTTATGCAGATATACAGAGAAGGGGTATGAAATCCAAATAAATTGTGGTGTGTCTTAGCAGTCCCATGTAGTCAAAGCATGCTGCAAAGTTTGGGGCCCCAGTGTCACTTTTTGTGAAAGGTATTGAAAAAAGTGTGTTTTCCCCATTGAAAACAATGGTATTTTAATTTTATGCGGATATACAGAGAAGGGGGCATGAAATCCAAATAAATTGTGGTGTGTCTTAGCAGTCCCATGTAGCCAAAGTATGCTGCAAAGTTTGGGGCCCCAGTTTCACTTTTTGTGAAAGCTATTGAAAAAAGTGTGTTTTCCCCCTAGAAAACAATGGTATTTTAATTGTATGCGGATATACAGAGAAGGGGCCATGAAATCCAAATAAATTGTGGTGTGTCTTAGCAGTCCCATGTAGTCAAAGCATGCTGCAAAGTTTGGGGCCCCAGTGTCACTTTTTGTGAAAGCTATTGAAAAAAGTGTGTTTTCCCCATAGAAAACAATGGTATTTTAATTTTATGCGGATATACAGAGAAGGGGGCATGAAATCCAAATAAATTGTGGTGTGTCTTAGCAGTCCCATGTAGCCAAAGTATGCTGCAAAGTTTGGGGCTCCAGTTTCACTTTTTGTGAAAGCTATTGAAAAAAGTGTGTTTTCCCCATAGAAAACAATGGTATTTTAATTGTATGCGGATATACAGAGAAGGGGCCATGAAATCCAAATAAATTGTGGTGTGTCTTAGCAGTCCCATGTAGTCAAAGCATGCTGCAAAGTTTGGGGCCCCAGTGTCACTTTTTGTGAAAGCTATTGAAAAAAGTGTGTTTTCCCCCTAGAAAACAATGGTATTTTAATTTTATGCAGATATACAGAGAAGGGGTATGAAATCCAAATAAATTGTGGTGTGTCTTAGCAGTCCCATGTAGTCAAAGCATGCTGCAAAGTTTGGGGCCCCAGTGTCACTTTTTGTGAAAGGTATTGAAAAAAGTGTGTTTTCCCCATTGAAAACAATGGTATTTTAATTGTATGTGGATATACAGAGAAGGGGGCATGAAATCCAAATAAATGGTGGTGTGTCTTAGTAGTCCCATGTAGTCAAAGTATGCTGCAAAGTTTGGGGCCCCAGTGTCACTTTTTGTGAAAGCTATTGAAAAAAGTGTGTTTTCCCCATTGAAAACAATGGTATTTTAATTGTATGTGGATATACAGAGAAGGGGGCATGAAATCCAAATAAATTGTGGTGTGTCTTAGTAGTCCCATGTAGTCAAAGCATGCTGCAAAGTTTGGGGCCCCACAGCACGATTTTGCGAATATGTGAATATCTGTCGAATATCCAATATGAAACTAACTTCACCGCAGTAGCTAACATTAGCTGATAAACCTCAGCTGCACCACAAAGCATAATTTTGTTACTTGTCTGCTAACATTACCTACAGCTGTTATGCTAATTTTAGTTCGTTGTAAAAGTTCGTTTTGTTTCTGTTCAGCGGTTCATACCCAGTGAACACAGAACTGTGTTTTTTATGAGTCTGTCTTTGTGTAGATTTAACATGAACAGATATTGTAAGTTAATGTTAACTTAGCTTAGCTAATATAGCTGTCATGCTTGAGGCTGAATGAAATCGTCAGGCAGAATATTCATTCATATCACAAAGGGTATGTCTCTGGGTGGACTTTTAAAATCCGTCTGGATTTCTTTTTAAAATGCAGAAGTTAAAAACAGATACATACCTTCCGAAATCGCCTGATTTCAATTGCATTTGTTGGCAGCAGCTGCTGGACTGGACGGTTGAAATGTCTACCGATTTTTTTCTTCAACCTCTCAAATAACTATGCAGCTGTGTTAAAGTCACCCAGGTGCTGGGTAGTGTGCTCCACATCAGGTGGGGGAGAGGAGGGGCACAGTCCTAAATGGTCAACCCAGCAGCGCTGTACTATCAACCCAACAAGCTGGGTTACAGAAATGACCCAATACGAGTTAAAACAACCCAATAAAATGACCCAGCAGGCTCAACCCAACGGTTTGGTTGAAAAAATAACCCAGCATTTTTTAGAGTGTGGGCAGCTGTGGTGTACTGGTTAGGGCTTCGGGGTTGTAACCAGAGGGTTGCCGGTTCGATCCCTGACCAGTCCACCACGGCTGAAGTGCCCTTGAGCAAGGCACCTAACCCCTCACTGCTCCCCGAGCGCTGCTGGTTGGGCAGGCAGCTCACTGCTCTGGGTTAGTGTGTGATTCACCTCACTGTGTGTGTGTGCTGTGTGTGTTCACTAATTCGGTTAAATTGGGTTAAATGCAGAGAAACGAATTTCCCTCACGGGATCAAAAAAGTATATATTATATTCTAATGGTGCTCGGTTTTGTCAGAGCGAAAAAGGACAACAGTGGGCTGGAAGTTTTTCTTCTATCACTTTTATTTTATTTTATTTTATTTTATTTTATGATTCTCTTTAATGGAACCAATGGGGGAGCTATGTTTAATATGTCTAAAAACAATTCAAATCTGGGATTAAAACACATAGAAACAAGCAAGACTGAGGTAGCAAAGTCACATAATCATTGATACAAATATGTAGGAATGTGTGGCAATTAGTATTCTCCCTGACTGAAATACTGAAACTGAAATTAATGTAATTGTTGTGCTTGTGTGCACCCCCTCCCCTCTGTGTCTCTCCAACCCAAACTCTGGATATTAATTTGTGTGTGTGCAGCTCCCCCTAGTGATCACAGCCCAGTATTTCCTTGGAGATTTTTCGTGGCTCAGGGCGGATTTTGCTGAAGGCCAGGACTTGAGGTGACTCGTAACGATAGAACTCGTTCTCCACAAAAATCTTCACCCCATCTGGACCACACATGCCAGCATCTACCTTTTTGAAGGGTATGTGAGCTTCTTTATCCACCACTCTGGGAGTCACAGTCAGATCAACATCATACATCTTTTCATCTGCATAGGAAAGAGGGAGAGAGAGAGAGAGAGAGAGAGAGAGAGAGAGAGAGAGAGAGAGAGAGAGAGAGAGAGAGAGATTTCAACAAAATGTTAGCCAACAGTGCTTGACTGGGTAGAAAAAGTCAGTTCATTGGATAACACCTGTCATGACCTAAAGATAGACTGAACACCTGTGCAGAACGGTGACAAATAAAAGGTGAGAACAGCTTGTTCCTCCATGAGTGTATTATGTGTGTGTGTACGTGTGTGTGTGTGTGTGTGTGTATGTGCATGCATGTGTACACCGTGTAAATAACCTTTGATGATGTGTGCGATCTCATGCTGCCCACAGACGAAACCTGCATCCACAGGCCCCTCGATGCCCAGCTCCTCTTTCAGGCTTTTGGGGTACCCTTCAATGAGTGTGTAACCCGGACCTGACTTGTAAATGTACACCTGATCTCCCTGTAGGGGAAACAAAAACACAAGTATTGCTCATGTCTCATTCAGCACAGTGTGTGCTCATCATTGTCAGATTCTTCAGATTTTAAGCTCTTGGACAGAATAATTTAATTCTCATCTTTACAGTCCTGGCAGTTAGTTAGTCATAGGAAGAAGTGCATTTTTGCATTTACTTGTAAAGTTATAGTCACTATACTGTTATACTTGCTACTGTTGGAAATGGGCCAGCAAGGTATGGGTGAGAGCTGGTACTACCTGGATGATGTAGACTTTTCCGTCATAAGTGAAGACGGCATCCACAGCCCCAGTCACTTCCTTCCAGGTGTTGCTGATGGGGAACGGATGCCAACCGTCACGTTGTGTGTCCAACCTCATGTAAATAGGACCTGAGAGCCAGAGAACAACAGGGAGACTTGTCAGCGTCTTGTCCAACACCAACTTCACCCCGTGTATTCATACAGCACAAGCGTACAGGACAGAGCCATAGGTGAAGCACCTTTGAATGCATAAGCCTTGCCCAAGTCATCGGAGGTGATGGCGTCCACTGTGGAGTTTGTGCAGAGATCTCGCGATGTGTCATTGCTCCCATGACCATGGCCATGCCCTGGTGGACCATAACACAAATCATCACTTGATAACAATCAAGACATCACTACGACAATCATACTGTGATACCTCTGTGGTGTTCGTGTTCACCACTCAGTTATCTTTCAAGACTGTGATTTCATTTATTAACTTATTTAAGATATTGCAGCTTTACATGCAGCATTACTCATAACTTATTTAACACAAGCGATCAAATGAGTGGGAGAGTTAGAGAAAGGCTACTGATAATGTCCGTTCCATGTACATGTGTGTCCATGTACAGTATGAGTCCCAGTGCTCACCAAGGTTGGGGCAGCGCATGAAGTACTTGCGGACATCTTTTGGGTAACTGCCCACCACGGTGCCAGTGACCGGGTGGAAGCGGGTGAACTCGTGTCCGCTGAAGCAGTAGTAATGCTCCAGCCAGCGGAGGGCAGAGGTGCAGTTGGGCAGGTGCGACCACTGTTTGGACTTCACCGTCTTGGTCCTGGTGTCGTAGTGGTACACTGTGTTTTCTGCATGTCGAGAAAACAACGGCATACAGTGACACACATTACAAGACTGAAACACTGAACCTTATTTACACTGATCCTTGTTTCATACTCAGAGTCACAATAAATGGAACGGCGTTGATCTTGATAACACTTCTCTCTGTGCAACTCTCTGTTGTGTTTGCAGTTCCTGCTCATATAGTCTCACCCTTAAAGAAGAGAACCGAGTCGGTTACGCATTCTCCTTTAGGGCACTCCACCGCTGCGTCCAGATGACTGGGGACCCCAGGGAACACCTCAGAGATGTCTTTTGGGAAGCCCTTCTCCAGGGACTGCTGGTAATAACTAAAGACTTTGTCATCCTAGAGGCAGAGGAAAAGTGATAGGATAGGAGGTTTACAAATGTGAAGGATGATCATTCATTATGGCTCTATGCCACTGAGAATGGATTCTACCACTCGGGTAAAAAGGTGGAGTTCTGTGTTGGAGCGTACCAGGAAGAAGAATGTGTGATCGTGATGGTCCGTGTTATCAGGGTAGTGCATACGGAAGGCTGCATCCACATGGCCCAGGTGGTGATGGTCATCCACTTCCTTAAACGAGGAATTGATCAACTCTGGTTGCCCATGGAAACCCTTCCACATGTGGTCACCTAACAACCAATAACATTAGTTCAATGTAGTTCTTCAGTTTGGGCATTGCTCTTATGGAATCATTATTCTGATAGTTTACACTACCATTCAAAAGTTTGGGTTACTTAGAAATGTCCTTTTTTTATCTACCATTATTGTTGTAAATGACTGTTGTAGAAAGTAATGACTGATCTTCTATGAAATATCTACACTGCCAATTATTCCAAAGGCACATTCTGCTTACTATCATTTTAGAAGGTTAACAGAGAAACATTGGAGAACCCTTTTGCAATTATGTAAAAAAATTATGTAATCTGAAAACTGCTGCCATATTTAAAAAAAAAAAAAAAGCTGGTACTCTGCCTAATGGAGTCGAATTGACTTTTCTAAGTGAACAAACGTTTGACCGAGGTAGTGTATAGTCTGTATGTGTACTTCTACACAAATCATCACCAACCCTTGATGAAGAGCATGACTCCACCATCATCTGGGGCGATGGCATCAAACTCGATTCCCTCACAGCGATCCAGAACAGCATCATGGTGGCCCTCAGAGCCATGATCTCCATGGTGGTCTAAGGGTCAATGTGGTTAAAGCTGTTTTAATCAACAATGGAAGACTGCCATTTTGGAGGATTTTGTGTTAAATGATAATTGTGTTCCTTTACTGGTGGATCATTCATATTCACAGGAAGATCGTAATCAAAACTTACCTGCCATCATCAGATCATGTCTAGACATACACAGAGAGAGAGAGAGAGAGAGAGAGAGAGAGAGGAAATGTTTCAGTCCAGTCTAAATTATTTTGACATTGTGTGGCATATCCTTTTTGTAGACCTTTATCATTTCTGTCTTCATTTTATTCATAATCTCTTGTGCAATTCAGCATTGCTCAAATGGAAAACATTGCAATTCAGAAAACCTTGAGGAAAACTGAAGCACAGGAGGAACCAAACTCTATTTCCAAAACCTTTCAACACTTTCAACATAATACAGTTGTGCCATGATGTATTTCTCTGCAACTTGCTGTATTTCTATTCTCTACTGAGCTGCAGAATCAGTATTCCAAATTGGTGCAGAGTCATGCAAGCAAGGACCTCGTGCCAAAAAGGCCTAATCAATAGCCTTTCCAAACGGCTGATATTGACTTAACTCCCTGGCAAACAGATCAGACAAAAGTCCACAATTTTGCATAATCTTGCTTGCTTGTATAACTCTGGGAGACAAGGAATGAGGGGAGAGGGGTGGGGAGGAGAAGAGAGGGAGAAGGAGGGAAAGACAACGAAAGGAGAAGTGGAGCGAAGGGGGAGCGAAGAGATACAAGTAGGAAGAAGACAAAAGTGACAAATGAAATATAAATCTCACAGAGATGAGAGAGTGGCGGGGTGAGGCCCAGTGGACGCTGACCGCGGTCAGACTCCCCGGCGGGAACACTCACGTGGGTGCAGCGCGGCCCAGCGCCAGGGCCAGGCAGAGACACAGCGTCTGGAAGAGCAGCTTCATGGTGCGCATGCAGGACCTCTGGTGCAACCTCTGGAGAGAGATCAGCTGGACAAGGTGCCCAACGTGACCGTGGACCCACACTTTTATAGCCACACCACCAGGAGAGGGGGAAGTGGTGGGGAGTATACACACATTGACGCACACACACACACACCTACACACATACTCACCTACGCACAACTACACACACACACACACACACACACACACACACACACACACACACACACACACACACACAACCTATGTCAGCCTGTCACCTCCCCTCTGCACACACATGTGTAAATATACACAGTAAGCACATACAAAGATACATGGGTTAACCCCCACAACGACCTCCACTACATCAACCACACCATGCAAGAAGACCATAAAAAGAACTCAAATGTTTTTGACACTCAGACAAGGCTTGATATAAATATAGCAAATATCTATGACTACAAAATATACACAAAAGAGTGTATCAAGTGCAGTATGATTGCAACTGTATATCAAATACAGTATGATTGCAACTCATTATTAACAGACTGATTGTCATTTATCTTAGTAATACTTCTGAATGGAGAGTTTTCAGAGTTTGAATGTGTTACACAAAACATGAATGGATGTTCAAGAAGAGAAACATGAAATAAAGAGACAGGAATAGTCCACATGTTCATGCAACTTCTTTGATTTCTCTGTCCTGTGGTAGTTCTGATAAGAATTGGAAGTGGAACGTTCACCACATCCCTTAGATACAGTGCATGCATAGCACAGAATGATAGAATACAATAGCAGCTGGATGGCAGATTATAAAAGAAGCCCATGGGGGTCATTGTCCAATGTGAATCATAAACCAAAGAGGAAAAGGTCAAGGAAAACAAACCTTCAGCACATAAAGCAGAAACATGCAATACATCAGTGGTAGGTACAGTAGGCTATTCCATCTTAATTTATATAATATGGAATCCCATTTCCAAATTCCATAAAATTGTTAAAGTAAGGATCCTTAAATAAGTATTTGCTCATTAATTATCCATGTACAGTAGTGTAGGTACAGTATTTATTCAAAGGTTTCACAAAGTGTGTCCCCACCTAAAACTTTTCGTATGAAATGCTTGACAAACTGCAGGTTGTCAATGTTATCATCTAATCATTGCTTGGCCTGTGTTCTGCCATACATGTTTGTTTAGTGCTGCTGACCCACAAGAAGGTAATCCTAAGAACTAAACAATAACAGCGTTCTGTGCTGTTGTCTTGTCTTTGTTTACACTGTGGATGTGGAATCATGGTGAATCAACTCGTTGTTCCTGACCTACAGGAAATGACTGTTGTAAAGCATCAACGCAATCCAATTAAATATTGACACCAAACAAAACAAATCACTTGTTTTTTTCTGGATAGTAACTAGCACACAGAGATCCAAGCTACATTAAGGCTGGCAGCCCTGACAACAAGAGGCAAATTGAGTTGTTGCTATTCAAAATCAATTGGACATTGAAATGTCATCAAGTCTGTTTTTCTCCAGTGCATCTAAAGTGATAACTCCATGCATTCATCCAGCAATCAGTGCTGTGTCTTCAGCATAATAAAGTTCTTCTTAAAGTTCTTCAGCTCTTGTTTTCAAAACACAAAACTTAGTAGACGGATCAGAGGCACAGATAGCATTTTGCTCAGTCAACATGTGAGGTCACCACTGGCTGGCAAGGATAGTGCTGAATTGCAACAATGATGGTAATCCATAATTGCTTCACTGCATCTGAGTCAGTCTTTTAAATAACATTAGGTAATTCAGGACAACCCCACTTGACCATTCCAGAATTTACTATTTACATATGAAGAGCTCTTTTCCAAAACGCTATAAATCCACTTTTAGAAAACTATATAAAAAAAAATTAAGTCATGTTATTTAATTGTGTATTTCAGGTTATATCAATAAAAGTGAAGTAAAGATAAAGCAACTACATATAACCTAATTACAGTTCCATTGAAATTACTTTGAAAACAAAATTAAAAAAAAAAAATATTTATGAAAATTTATTGAAATGGTGGATATAGCGTTTTGGAAAAGAACTCTTCATATGAAGAGTTCAGATGTGAAACCCTCCAAACGCCACTTCCGTCAAAAAAGAGGTAACAATGGTGAGTGAATGCTTTCCACACATACTGTATATGTATATGTTAATCAAATAATTTTGCTTCAAAACCTGCTAAATATCACTCTCTTCCTAGTCTGAAATCTCAATGTGTAGGCAAAATCCTATAAGAGCCTGATAGAAAAATACTAATATAAAAGAAAAGTGGTTAGACGGATTTAGAGGGTTTTGTATCTGAATTCTTCATATACTGCACTGTATCTACACATATGATGAACATGGTCTTTTCCCTAATATTGACAGGTGTTTTATAGATTATGTTTGATACCTAAATCCTAAATCATTGTTTCTAATGGGAAACTGTTTGCTTTACAAGGGAATATTTCACTTCCATGTGCTTCTGTATTCAGGGATGTAGTGGTGCAATAAGAGGTGCAGCCTTATCCTCGTCCAACATCAATGTGTGACTTCACAAATGCGCTTCTGAGAAAATGGTCAAAAATGCCCATTAACACACTCTCAGACCTTGTGGAAAGCCTTCTCAGAAGAGTTGAAGATGTTATACTGTAGCTGCAAAGGGTGGACCGACGTCATATTAAGCCCTATAGATTAAGAATAGGATGTGACTGAAGTTCATATGGAGGTCGAGGCAGGTGACCCAATACTTTGGCAATATAGTATAATGAACATAAGAGGTAGAACACCTTTGGATAAAATAATTTATAATTTATTTCTTCTACATCAAATGCTTGACTTAGAATTGTTTAAAAAGCTTAAACTGTTTACCATGTTGTAAGTCGCTTTGGCTAAATAGTGTCAGCCAAATGTTATGTAATGCATAAGGGTATTTGGGAACTTGGGATATTCTAATGTATCAAGAAGTGAAATATACACAGTCAACCTATTCATGTCATATTCATTTATATTCTATTAAGGGAGTAAAAAAGAGGTAAACTATGACATTTGTGATGTCAGTAGGTGGACCAAGCTATACTATTGGATAAAACACTCAAGATTTTCCAAAACAGTAACAATGTTTATAAGACAATGCCAGCTCTTATAGGCATTATGTTTTTTCTATACTGTAGTGCTGAGGGGGGTCACTGAGTGTTCCCTGGGGCCATGGTTTTCACCTAGAAGGTGAAGCTGAAATACTATGATAAACAAGGCTACAGAAGTCATTTAGGTCCAGTTGAAGCCCATTAAATTTGCAAGCCTTTCAATGAAAGACAGACATTGCTATGTGGAGTGTGACCGTCATCACAAAGAGCGCATGGAAATACCAAATGAAAGAAATTAGTATAACATATATAATTTAATATTTTTTAATATAGCCTATTGAAGAAAGAAAAGTATGTGAGATAGGCTAATATTTATCACCATGAAACATAAAACAAAGTAGTCGTCAAAGGCCCTTCATCATCTGAAGATAACCCAGAGCAACTTTCCAGTAAGTCTATACCTATTGTGAATTGCATCACATGGGGACCATGATGTTCAAACAAACCGCTAAAGCTTAAAGGCTTTGTGACACTGCATAGATTATTTAGCTGGCTAAAGAACATGTTAAACTTGTAAAATCTTTTTTAAAGGAATTCTAAATGTAGCCTACTTACAGTATCTTGTGTTTTGCTCTCACTTTGCGGTTTAAATCCTTTGCTGGCACCAGCAGGATGGCGGGCCAATCAGTGACGAGGGGATGACGTGAGTGAAAGTGAAAGTGCCAGTGGTAAACACCTACAAACATGGGAAGAATGTGAATAATGTAAATATGTGGTTGCTTTCCTCTGCTGTTGTTTATTATCAGTTTATAATGGTTAAGTGAGCAAGCAACGTTAGGAATCAATGTGATTGGTTTTAGGCTGGACCAGCGACTTCAAAGGTAACGAAAAGTCTATGCCCATTATTATGCTAGGGATATAAAAATGTCCCTGTGAAGAGTACCCAGACTCTCTTGACAAGGTGAAAAGAATTGAGTCAGACTGGAGAAACCAGACTACCAGGATAATATTTCAGTGAGATGATAACGAGCTGAGATACAGGCGGGCAAGGCCAGGCTGACACACAGCTGCACCTTATACAGACTGCTGCTGGTAGAAGTCTCACAAAGATCAAAGAATTTGAGCGCAAATCCTCCAGTCCTTTGTTCCCACTTTTACTTTAAGGTGCAGGTGATGTTAATTGTTACAAAATAATGCAAAAAGATCCGTCCCCCCCCCTCCCCCCAAGTAGCCTATTTGATAGTACTTGCCCATGTCCTTGAAATGAATAGGGAGTGTCAAGCCATTTCACTTTCTGTGGAATACTCAAGCCATCTGGCCTTCTTGATATGATTAACTTCTCCATTCATGTTAAGAACTCCCACGTCCACAGGGTCACTTGGAAGAACACCATTAGTATATCACCTATACATCACATTAAGCACACACACACATCCTGCAGTACAGTAGCCTACATGCTCTGGCATACTGACACTTATGTGTGGGAAGTACATGAGAAAAAGATACAGAGAGGGACATGTGTGTGTGGGAGAGGCACAGACAGTGCATGCAAATCTCCAACATATCATGACCTAATTCATTCACACCTAACAGATTTACATGTAATAGCAGATTTCACTCTGAAGCTGTCCACGTCTTGAATAGGATGTGCCCCTTTCAGGTCAGTGAGTGTGATATGGGCCTACTATAGATGAGGATGGTAAACACGTTGTAAACACTGTCCAACAGGTCTCGGTAATCACATGACATCTCATTGCATCACAAGCATTACAGTCTCTGCATTTATCTGCTTCTGTCAAAGTGACCCTATAGGTCAACGAGTCCATGTGAAGCTTACAGTGTCAATGCAGGTGCGGGGTGACAGAAGCCGGAGAGCTCTCTTTTGATGACTTTCCTTGCATTAAATCTGGGGCCTCGAAATCCTGTTCTGTCAACAACTAGCTGTTGGGACAGGATTTCCTCAAATGACATAATCAAACCATTGTTGAACAATTTTGTGTACGATGGGAAGCTAGTTTTCTTTCAGCAGGCCGGCTTTACAAGTCCCCCCAAATGTTTGTGCCAGATTTGTATGCTGCATATTTTAAAGGAAAAGAATGCATTTAGTCAACACAGAATTTGCACTCGCCATTCAAAGCATGTCAAGTAGCGCTATGTCGTCTTCCCAAAGTAAACAATAGGAACTAAATGTTTACGCGAGTGTATGCCAAATTTGCGACCATTTGTGAATTGTCTTAACAACCCTAAAGACATGTTATATTTCTCCTGTTTGTGTTAAATGATTTAACACTCACCGTAGCTATCCCCACTAGACTTGCGATTGCCTTGCGCTATTTAAAATCTTTGTCTGTGGGACAAACTTGGTAGAATGCATTGCGACTTATCTCCAATAGGAGGTGTTGTGTGTGTGCGTAATATCACTAACGCGTGATGTAATATGAATGAGATTCATACGGGCAGAAAGCAAAAGTACGGAGAGCCAGCAACTGTGGCAAATGGCTTGAGGATCTTTCTTGTGATCTTCACTTGAAGTCATCTGTGCTGTGAAATAATGTTACATGCCATTAACCTGAAGACACGCAGGGGGAACATACAATGTGGAAGGGCTCTTTCAACTGTCAAGGTTTAAATCGTCGGGGAAACATTATTTGACCGAGATATTGAGATTGTCGATGGAAACGAGCAGCTTTCTTCTCTACCCGGTGCCGCCTAACGCAACCAAGGTTTGTGAGCTCGCTATTATTTTTGATCAGTGTTAATCAGCTATGGTATAGCCTGTACCTAATTTGGGTTTCGGAATGTGGGTATTAATTCCTGTAACGAACATTGTTACAGCTGAAGGCGCGGCGTTGCGATCAGGTAGTGGCATCGGGGTTGCAGGGAGCTAATGATGCGGCACCTGTAGCAACCTGGGGAAGTCAAGTTTCATTTGCTTTCATTGTTGCTGCTTGTACCCCTGAGCGGACCAACCCGCGAGGAAAGGACAAGAGTTTGGCCACTGTGTGCGACAGGGCTCATAGCCTATTTCCGCAAATTGATGGCACAGTCATTATTTTGCCAACATCGAGAGCATTATTAAATCTACTGAATGTAGGCCTATGGGATTCCACGCTCAGACGTATGGAATAATGCAGTGCGGTTGACAGTAATATGAACACATTTAGATTTAAAGGGCGGGTTCGCACTAAGGCAAGGGGATATGACTGTAATTGCATGGGAATCAGATGCATTGGCCAGACACGTGGATGTTTCAAATTATAACATTTGTTAGGCTATAATCTACAATTCCGAAATAGAAACATAGTCTGACATTGTAAGGAACCAGTTGTTGGTTGCATGATAGCTACTCTAATATTTTCAGAATGACTGGGTGAATTCACTGGAGACTATCAGAAGTTTTTACATAAATCACATTATCAGCAACAGGTCCAGTCCAACTCTTATTGTCCCAACTTGTTAAACATCTGTCATATCCTGAAGGAGAATGGCTTTATCTGCCCTTTTCCTGAACAGTGGAAGGAGGAGGTTGGTAGAGTAGTTCAGGCACAGCTGTGTTATTACTCCTGATTAAGATCAACCATGTGAGCCATATTTAGATCAGAGATGAGGAACTGCAACTCCATCCCCCACTCCCCTTCCCTTCAGCCTTCATCCCAAACTAGCTGTGAGACAGCTGAATTATGGCATGCTTCTGTGGGTGAACTTTGACTCTAGGCAGACCCTATATCCTCTTTCTTCAAGTGTCTGCTGTTCTCTCTCTCTCTCTCTCTCTCTCTCTCTCTCTCTCTCTCACACACACACACACACACACACACACACACACACACACACACACACACACACACACACACACACACACACACACTCTTTTCCTTTTTCATTTCATGTGTGTACTCCTCCTTAGCAACATGTCCTGACATGCCAGGAAGCAGAAGAGGAGAAATGGGAGGACAAGTCAAACCGGTGAGCAGAGAGAGAGAGGGAGAGAGAGAGAGAGAGAGAGAGAGAGAGAGAGAGAGAAAGAGAGAGAGAGAGACAGAAAGAGAAAGAGAGGTGAAAAGAGGAGGAGTTCTGCCAGGCAAATGAGATGACTTGTTTGGAGAGCAAGGCAGAGAAGTAGTCCGAGAGGGAGAACTAGTAGACAGGCATAAGACATATTTAGCAAAGGGCAACACAAGAGAAAAGACAGGAGGGAGAGTGCAACTGGGGAGGGCAGGAGGAAGACAAAGGCATCAGTAAGTATGTCTCTCTTTCTCTTTCTCTTTCTCTCTCTTCCTCTCTCTCTCTCTCTCTCTCTTTCTCCCTCTCCCTCCCTCTCCCTATCTGTCAAAGAAGCTCAACACAGATGTGTATCTCCTGACTTCTCTGATCCTTTGAGATTTATTTTCGGTGTGTATTTGTGTCTGTGTCTGAGACTGTGGATGTGTCAAAGTGTGAAGCATGGTTTGTGGCAAGGCGAGCCACCTGCCGAGAGAATGTGTTCTGAATGTGTTCTGTAGATATCTGACCGACTTGGGCTCACCGCATGCTCTGCTGTGTGTACGCACACACCCACCCACCCACACACACACACACACCCACACACACACACACACTAACACACACACACATACACACTCACACACACACACATACACTATAGTAAACGTATTCATCTTCTCTCTTCCAGTCACAGGGGAGCAGCTGGAGAGAATCAGAGGCTTGACAGTCATCCCAGGACGAGGACTTGTGATCGGACTCGGGGGACAGAGAGAGCGAGGAGCTTTTCTTTTCCCGCAATTGCAGTCCATTTGGAGGACTACAAAATCAGCAGCAGCACGCCGTGTCACATGAGGACATGGTCTGATGTTGTCTAAATATTTAACGTTTGAATGCTGAAATAATTGGGGCAGAGCCGCCTCTTTAATCTCATGAATGCCGGAGTGTTTTGAAGCACGGAAAAGGAGGACCCCTCATTAAATAGGAAGCTTTAGTAGGCAGAGTAGAACATGGGCGTCGGGGCCCACACAGTGACTACTGTCCCAGCTCCGAGGGCCCGATGAGGGGCCCCAGCCCGAGTCCTCTCAGGGGCCGGCACTTCCACTGCCGGGAATGGGCCCTGGAGAAGCTGCGGCGGTGCCTGGACGCCCGGGGAGACGGCGGCGGCGGTGGTGGCGAGGGCCGGGCAGCGGCGGGCGTGCTGATCACGGGGGGCCCCGGGGCGGGCAAGACGGCGCTCTGCACCGAGACGGTGTGGCCGCAGTCGGACGCCGGCCGAGCCTCGGCGCTGGCGCCGCGCTGCCTGGCGTGGCACTTCTGCCAGCGGGAGGACGAGGCCAGCGTGGCCGTCTGGAGGTTCGTCCTGAGCCTGGTGGAGCAGATGAGGAGCAGTCCGCTGCTGCCCCCCGCGTACGGCTACCTGCTGGGCAGCCCTGACATCGCTCCCACGCTGGAACCTTTACACTGCCAGCGGGATCCAGACGACACATTCAGAAGGTCTGCTCATGTTCACTCCTCACTCCTCTCCTCTTACTGTGTTCTCAGAGCTCAGATACGGGGCTGGTGTCTTATCTGTATCTGCAATACTGTAGCTCTCAGTGGAGCCTCTAAGCCAATATTCCCTGCACGATCTGAACATTTCAATTGTAGCCAAGGCTTTTTTACTCATGCAGAATTCCTGATTCAGTTTCAAATCCGGTTTATCCTAAGTCTGCCAGCACTGCATGTAGGCAGCAGTATGATCAATGATTTCATGTGTTAATCTTCACAGCATATTTGGCAGTGGCAGTCAGGCCACTATTTTAAGTATTTTAATCCTCTTTACTACTAGGTCAAGTTAGATGTATGTGTTGAAGTTGAATATGTTCAGCGTGTCCTGTCTGTCGCAGGGAAGCTGTGTGAATATCTCTCTCCGTAGAAGGGGCAGGAAAGGCACAATTGTTCTGTTTACCCTGGCTTTTATTTTTATGTATCCCCCCTCTGACCCAATAATACATGCCATTCAGGGCTCGCACAATAGGCCGCTAGTCTGAATGAATGAAAGAATGCTAGTCAGAGAAAAAGAGCAAGAGAGGGAAAAACAACAGAAAAAAAGTGTCCTCGGAGTCAGGAGAGTCGTAGCGGTCCGTGAGGTCTCCGGCCTCACATGTGTGTGTGTGTCCAGCCCCCTCGCAATGACGTACATGTACACACACACACACACACACACACACACACACACACACACACACACACACACACACACACACACACACACACACACACCATATGTCTTGTTTTTCCTTAGTGTTTTAACTTCCACATTTTCTTCAGATTTTTGTTAGCATGGCTGGACATTTGCACTAGGCCTCCTGTATTTGCTCTGTACATGGGGTGAAGTATAGTGCACATGTGCACATTCCACACTTCCCTCAGATACTGACAAACATCTGAGAGAAACTGTGTGTGTGTGTGTGTGTGTGTGTGTGTGTGTGTGTGTGTGTGTGTGTGTGTGTGTGTGTGTGTGTGTGTTTGTGTGTGTGTGTGTGTGTGAAATTGGAGTGTGTGAACGTAAGGGAACCTGTTTGACTCATATGAAGATGTGGGCTACCAGCAGCTGTTCTCTCAGTTGTGTGCTTGTTTACAGACAGGGCTAGTGTTTTGTTTAGCCCGTCATTAGTGCAGACAAACCACTGATTTGACCAAGGCAGTCAGCCAGCCACCTATACCTCAGATGGATTTACAGTCTATCTAAGGCTTGTGTAAAACACAAGCACACACACTGAACCCCTATGGTTTTGAATAATACTTACTGGTCTGCTGTTTGAACTGTGAGTGTGATATTTAACTGTCAGTGTAAATCAGCTTGTTTGTCACCGCCAAAGGTGATGGACTGTGTCGTCTACAGGACTCAACCCTCAAACCCAGAACTTAATCACGGGTCTGTTTCGGTCAGACCATGTCATCTTCCCTCTTGGCTGGTCAGAGTGTCCAGGGTCAGTCTCTTTCAACATTCTCTTGACCACTACTCAATTATAGTTCTCTGGGAGCTTCTCCTCTGGCACGCGTTCTCCATTCTTTTGGTCAGTTGTGACCCGGTGGGTGTCTTCGTAAAGCTCCACAGTCACAACCGTATTCTGCTCTATTCCGAGGCATGTGCATTTGGCCCAGATGTCGAGGACAAGACAGGAAGTCAATTAAAGGATTGGTAGCCTCCTTTTGCTTTGGCTGGAATGTGTACAGAGAGGGAGTGTTCCCTTATCAAAGCTCATGTTGAGATAAGGCTTGAGGTGAGATATACATACTCAAGCGATGTTTCTCTTCCCTGGAATAGTGTCGCTTCAGTTTGTGTAATTGGAAAACATAACAGTCTTACTCAGCCAGAGCTGTGAAAAATCTGTTTGCGATTCCGACTCAGCTTTAGGTCATTTTGTCTCATTTGAATCATCTTGTTTTTTTTTTCTTTCTAATTTTTATTTTTAGAGAACACCAACCAAACACCAACACTGTATCAACTGCCAAAGGCAATCATATAGCAAAGCCGAGGAGGCTAATCCACTGAAGGACTGAAACACAGATTTAATACAAATGAACCGTCTGGGTGGAGAAAGGCTTTTGGTGTCTGTGGGGATGTTTGTGGTGGTAGAAGGCTGCCAAGGAATTTTACAATGTGGGAACGCCAAAAAAAAAAAAAAAGAGAACATCCGACAAGGGACCCTCATTAGCTATTGAAGTCATGCAGCCATTGCGATGATATGAAATACTGGTGTGCCAGTGCGCTGATAAGGCGGCAGTTGAACCACCGTCGTCCAAAGCGTCTACGCCTTTCACAGCTCGGTGGAAATGAGGTTGATAAGCGAGCGGCCGCGCGTGCTGGAACACTCCCCCGGCCGCCCTATCCTGTTGCAGTGTGTTCGGCCTGGGGATGAACAGGAAATCCCACAGCTTCTTTAGGTCTGACTCACAGCATCACACCACAGCACGCGCCCCCCTGAGGGCAGAGAGAGAGAGGGAGAGAGGGAAATAACGAGAGAACGAGTGGAGGGAAGGATGAGGAAGAGCAGCAGGTGGCTAACAGGCTGGAGGGAAGGTTGCAGCCAAGAGGATACAAAAAAATAAAAAAATCTCGTTCCATTCCATTGCACGGTTATAGGTGCAGGTTGTGTCGTTAAGCACAGCATGTTTTTTTTTTATGTGATTGTTCTTGGTTGTCAGTTCTTTGTTCTGGTTGAAGTCACTCATGTAGGTCAGGCACATTTGTGAGCTTGCCTTTCAGTTTATCGCTCCTTATCTCCCGTAAAGACTTTGTAAGCACATGAGACACTTCCAGAGAGTCGTAATCCATTATGTTGTAAGATAAGGAGATGTCAAAATGATAATGGCGCACATTTAAAATCAGTTGCGGCAACACCCCTGCCACGCTTATCCCATACTTATATCCATGTCAGTTGTTGACCCTCTGCCTCTCTCTCTCTCTCTCTCTCTCTCTCTCTCTCTCTCTCTCTCTCTCTCTCTCTCTCTCTCTTCTCTTTCTCTTTCTCTTTCTCTCTCTCTCTCTCTCTCTCCCTCCTCCCATCCTCAAATTTCACGTCACTCTTTTTGTTTCTGCAGGGCAGTGCTTGAGCCGTTGGCGGAGCTCCCGCGGCCGGTCCAAAGCGTGTATGTGCTGGTGGACTCGCTGGACTCTGGCTATGGTGCGGGGCTCAGAGAGGGGGTGGCGGCCGCCCCCACGGCGGCCCAGAGCGGCTCCATCGCCGAGCTGCTCTCCCGCCACCTGCACCTGCTGCCCAGCTGGCTCCTGCTGGTGTGCTCAGCACGCCGCCAGAACAAGAGCATCTGCAAGATGTTCTCAGGTACTGTCCCAGCACACCGCCACGCTGCAAAGGCCCACTCACACACACACGCACACACACGCACACACATACATACACACACACACAGGCTAATGTACACACACACTAATATACACACAGTAGCCTATACACTCATAAACCATAGTGACACAGTCCCTCACACGTAGATATACACATTCTCTCTCTCTCTCTTTCTCTCACACACACACACACACACACACACACACACACACACACACACACACACACACACACACACACACACACACACACACACGCACACACACACAGTCACACACACACACACACACACACACACAGGTGAAGTGATGTATGAGGGTGTGTATTGAAATAATGGGGTAGGGGTGGAATCCCAGAAATGGAAAGTGGAGCAGACCTTTGCCTGGAGTAAATAAGATCATCAGTTTTCAAAGTTTTGATGCTCACACTTTCCCCTTAAAACTTTTGGTCAAATGAAAAAGAGGTCATTTCCATTCCATTTCCTAGGCTTGAGCAATATTCAGTGCACCCCACTGAAGGTCTCCTGTGACTCACAAGTAAAGAATTTAAAACACTGAACCAGGAAAAGCTACACAAGAAACACTGTGCCTTGCATATATATATATACTGGAACACCCTGGTCGTGATACCTTCGTTTCCAGAGGGCAGAATATTGCAATGCACACTGCTTCCTTAATTAGAAGCAGTGCAAATATTGAATGCCCTTTGATGTTAGACTCACAGGAATGTGAGGTTACCATCATCAAACCTAATTGGCCAGAGGTAGTCAAGCTTTAGTAGAGACTCAGGAAGACTGGGATGTTTGTGGACCGTGTTGGCAAGCACATTTTGGAAGTGATTACTGTTGCTTGTGTCCCCTATATAGCCTTTGTGCTTTCTTCTCCTTCTCCCCATTGTCAGAACGGCACATCCCCCCAGTGTGTAAACCGCTGCTGTCTTGCTGCCTACACTGGACCTAAATTAGCTCATCTGTATTGTGTTTTTTTGTTGTTGTTGGAGAATGAGAATCCTACGCACTCATTACCACATTGTGGGTGACTTCAGAGAACTTCCTGGATCCTCTTTCCATTTGAACCTCCCTAACCACTGGACTGTACATTACACTGACATACCATGGGGCTGTCTCAAGATGCTCCTGCATGTAGAGCAGGAAAATTCACACTTCACTTTTCCATCTTCTTCTGACTGAGGGATATGATGGAAGTGGAAGAGCGCTCGAAGGAAAACAGACTTACGTAATCCGAACAGAAGAATTGAGTCATGTCAAATCCTTAGTCGGTTTTGCATTTAAACCTGTTAGAGAAAAACATCCACAAACACAAACGTGTCCTCACATCAACTCTAAAATACTCCAAATCGGAGATGAAAGCTCCCCAGTTTTTTTCCCTCTATTCCTTTTTCCTCCCGCCATAAATCATTGTCTCAAACTTCCCTCTTCTCCTCTTCCTCTTCCCTTAAAGGTTTCCGAAGATTATGCATTGACGACCTGCGGAAGCCGCCCACCGTGCGCGACGTCCAGCAGTACATCCTGCGGCGGCTGGACCAGGAGGGTCCGCTGCGGCGTCAGCTGACCCCCGACACGGCGGACATGCTCAACCTGCTGCACATCAAGAGCGGCGGCTGCTTCCTGTTCCTGCAGCGCGTGCTGGACGGCGTGGCGGCCGGCCTGGTTGGCCTGCGCGAGATCCGCGACATCCCGGGCACGCTCAACGGCCTCTACCTGTGGCTCTGCCAGCGCCTCTTCCCGCGCCGGCTCTTCGCGCTGGTCCGGCCGCTCCTCAACGCCCTGCTGGCCTCGCCGCGGCCGCTGACCCCCGTCCAGCTCTACGCCGTGGTGTGGACGCAGAACGCCGGCCTCCGGCTGGACGACTTCCAGGCGCAGCTGAGCGCCCTGTCCTCGCTCCTCATCGACGGTCCGGGCGGGAGCAAGCTGTTGTTCCACAGCAGCTTCGCCGAGTGGCTGACCGACGTCAAGTACTGCACGCAGAAGTACCTGTGCAGCGTCCAGGAGGGTCACCTCATGCTGGCCATGGCCCTGTCCGTCCAGGCCAAGAGCTTGTCCACCGAGGAGACCTGTCTGTTGGGCTACCACCTGGTCAGCTGTGGGGTCCACGCCAACGACACTGCTCTGTTGGCGCTGTGGATGGTGTGGACCGGGGTGCCATCCCTGGGCAGTGCCATGGAGGACGGCTGTGACGGGCACATGGGAGGAGACTCACTTGGTCCTCCGTCCTCCGTGTCTCGTACGCCAGTGGTCATCCAACAGGACGTCCTGCAGCTTCTGATGAAGAGCGGCGTCTACCCCCCGACCTGCTCGCCGGACAACGGGCCCAGCGTCGGGGTGCACTGCGCGGGCAGCGGCAGCGGGATCGTGCGGAGAGCCCTCCAGCGAGAGGACTCCGTTCGGGCGCTGCTGGACACTGGGGTCAGCGTGAACCGGACCGACCCCTCCGACGGACGCACTCTGCTGGCGACGGCGGCCCACGCCGGCTCGTCCAACGTCGTGGCTCTCCTGCTGTGCCGCGGGGCCGACCCGCTCCTGAGTGACCACCAGGGCCAGACGCCGCTGACCCTCGCTGCCCGGCAAGGACACGTGGGCGTCCTGCAGGTCCTGCTGGACTGGGCGCACGAGCAGCACGGCCTGGAGGCGACGGCGGCGTCGGCGCGGAACATGCTAGAACACTCGGACACCGAGGGCTGGACGGCGCTGCGGTCGGCCGCCTGGGGGGGCCACGTGGAGGCGGTCAGCCTCCTGCTGGAGGCCGGCGCGGAGGTGGACGGCTGCGACGCGGAGGGACGGACGGGCCTGCGGGCGGCGGCCTGGGGCGGCCACGAGGAGATCCTGCTGACCCTGCTGCAGCACGGGGCGCGGGTGGACCGAGCTGACCGCGAGGGCCGCACGCCGCTCATCGCCGCCGCCTTCATGGGCCACCGCGAGGCCGTGGAGATCCTGCTGGACGCCGGGGCCGAGGTGGACCTGGCGGACGGAGACGGGAGGACGGCGCTGTCGGTGGCCGCGCTGTGCGCTCCGGGCGGCGGCGGACGGGGCTACGGGGAGGTGGTCAGCCTGCTGCTGGACCGAGGGGCCGAGCCGGCGCACAGGGACCGCGACGGGATGACCCCTCTGCTGCTGGCCGCCTACGAGGGTCACGAGGAGGCGCTGGAGCTGCTGCTGGAGGCCGGCGCCGACGTGGACGAGACGGCCGGCGCGCTGCCCACCGCGGTGGCCGCCGTGACCCCTCTCCTGGCCGCCGCGTCCATGGGCCACGCCGGGGCGGTCAACCGCGTGTTGTTCTGGGGCGCGGCGGTGGACGCCATCGACGGGGAGGGCCGCACGGCCCTGTGCCTGGCCGCCGCCCACGGCAACCTGGAGGTGGTGCGCGCCCTGCTGGACCGCGGCCTGGACGAGAACCACAAGGACGACCTGGGCTGGACGCCGCTGCACGCCGCCGCCTGCGAGGGCCACCGCTCCGTGTGCGCCGCGCTGACCGAGAGGGGCAGCATGGCGCGCGTGGGCGAGCTGGACGTGGAGGGCCGCACGCCGCTCGTGCTGGCCGCCCAGGAGGGCCACTGCGGCACCGTCCGGCTCCTGCTGGACCGCCGCTCGCCCATCGACCAGCGCGGCTACGACGGCCACTCGGCGCTGAGCGCGGCCATCCTGCAGGGCCACGGCGAGGTGTCCGAGCTGCTGATGCGGCGCGGGGCCGACACGGACGTCCGAGACGCCGAGGGGAGACCGCTGCTCTACCTGCTCGTGCTCGAGGGGCTGCTGGACATGGCCGCGCTGCTGCTGGACAAGGGCGGCGTGCCGCTGGAGTCGCGCGACTCGGAGGGCCGCACGGCGCTGCACGTGGCCGCCTGGCAGGGCGACGCCCACGCCACGGCCCTCCTGCTGGACAGAGGGGCCGACGCCAACGCCCGCGACGCCCAGGGCCGGCCGCCGCTGCACTCGGTGGGCTGGAGGGGCCACGTCAAGGCGGGCCGCGTGCTCATGGAGGCCCGAGGGGTCATCCTGGACCTGGCCTGCCGCCAGCAGGGGGCCACGGCGCTGTCCATCGCCGCGCAGGAGGGGCACACCGAGGTGGTGGCCATGCTGCTGCAGAAGGGCGCCGACCCCGACCACGTGGACTCCTACGGACGCAGTCCGGTGAAAGTGGCGGGCAAGAGGGGTCACTTCGACATCGTGCGTCTGCTGGAGAGCTACGGGGCCAAGCCCTACCCCGGTCTCCTGCCCCCTGCTCCGAGCGGCCGCCCCGCGCTCTCCCAGACTTCCACGGTCAAGACGCAGTCGTCGGCCAGCTCCGGGAGCACGGGAGACGGCCGAGGGGGCGTCGTCGCAGCGGCCGGACACTCGTACGCGGCGTCCTCTCCGTCGGCGTCCTGCTCGCCGGCCTCCACCGCCGAGCGCTTCCACTCCATGCAGAGCTCGCAGACGTCCTCGTCCACCTGCCACTCCATGGCCACGGTGCAGACGGTGCCGGCCGACAGCCTGAGCTTCACGCAGCAGATCCAGCAGCACTCGCTGCCCCGCTGCCGCAGCCGGCCGTCCACGCTGCCGCCCGCCTCGGGCTCGGCCGCGTCCACCAGCGTCCACGGCAGCGCCAAGAGGAGCCAGATCAAGACCAGCTGCAAGGCCGGCCCGGTCCCGGTCAGCGCCAACGTGCCGCCGCCGCAGTACTGCCCCACCGGGCTGCTCCTGGACTCCAGCCAGCCTCTGAAGGGGCTCCTGGAGGCGCTGGGCGGCGAGTTCTCGGCCAAGCCCAAACTGCAGACGCTGATCGGGGACGAGCTGACCGCCAAGGACGCGCCGCACTTTGGCGTCGGCGGCGGGAAGTGGAACTCGGTCATGGCGTCTCTCGGGGTGACCCCGGGGCAGGACGGCGCCAGCAGACCGGTCAAGAGCAGGGACAGTCCTCCGCTGGGGTACCCCCCGCCACAGCAGAGGGACGCATGGGAGGCGCCCCACAAAGACATGTACTCCCAGGACTTCAGCTTTAACTCAGCAATCTCACCCAGTGCCTTACCTGCCGACGCCATGGTCACCATGACCACAACTGACCCACATCTCAGCCGGAAGCAGGCCATTAAACTGCAGTTTGAGGGGCCGACTAGTGCAATGCTGTACAAAAGAGAGACCCCGCTGTGAGGTAACTACCTGAGCTGTGCTGGCATGTGGGCTGGGCTCAACTCAATGACTACAATAACATGTTTTGTTCTAAGGGCTTAGGAGCTTGCAAAGCACAATGCCAGTTGGTCTTGACTCGCACTGATTGTTGTATTAGACTTTTCAAACAAGGCAAACAAGAAACAAGAGTTTATTTTAAAGAATTCAGTCGTCGTCATCTAAACTTCAACCAGAAATGTGTCTTTGTTTATGTGTATTGTAGCAGATGCTTTTGTCCAAAGTGACTTGCAGTGACATTAATAAACATCACATTAACATTAAAATGAACACTTTATAGTTGTCATATGGCCTAAATAAATAATAATAATAATAAACTATTATTAATAGACCAAATACAAACCATGATTCTGTAAAGGAAGTCCTTGAAGGAAAATGAATAAGTTAGAAACAAGTAAACAGATTTGCATTTTGAAGTCCCAAAGCTATCATTAGAACAAAAAGCATGAGGTCGATCATTCCACCAACTGAATCACTGAAGAAGAGTCTTGACTTTGCCCTCTTCGTGTTGATGGGAGGCCAACGTACTGTAGCAGCCGCTCATCAGAGGAGCGCAGTGGGAGGGAGGGAGGAGGCGTAGCGCTGGATCATGGGATTAGATAGCAAGGTGCACATCCAATAAGAATGCCATTCTGGCTGCTATAGGAGGTTAATATACTGTAGAGTAGCTAACAAAAGAGCTACATGTGTCCTCTTTGGCTGACTAAAGACCAGATGTGCCACTGCATTCTGAATCATCTGTAATGGTCTCAGTAGATACGCAGGAAATCCAGCTGATAAAGCACTGCAGCAGTCCAGTTTGGAAATGTACTCACCAATGTACGACTTTTTGGCCGTATACAATTTCACCTGCTGTAATGCTATTACTAGGCTACTGCCAAAAAGCAATTACCATTGTAATGTGAGCTCAGTAATGCTCTGAATATATTCATGTGTATTCAGAAGAATTCAGGGTGGAGACACATTTTGTAGGTGATGAAAGAGGAAAGTACATACCATTTCAACAATGGCTGTCTCTCTGTCGTAGGTGGCCATGGCCTGATAGCAGTTTGGAGGTATGGCTATTGTGTGTCTGTGAAGCAAAAGATGAGAGGAAAGAGTTTGTCACGCCACCTTCTGACCTCCTTCCTGCCCGAGGAAGAAATGGAGGAGAGGAAAAGAAGGGGGGAGCGAAGGAGCGCGTTTCAGTTAAAAGTCTGACGTTGTTTACATTCCACCACTTCCCCTGTGCCTGGACAGTGTGGAGAGCAGCTGTCACCAAAATGTACACACCAACGCAGGCTGTTGCCTTCAGACATGCACACATGCACCCCTTTCACTACACACACACACACACACACACACACACACACACACACACACACACACACACACACACACACACACACACACACACACACACACACACACACACACACACTCACACACTCACACACTTACACTCGTATCATTAACATGCAACAACAGCAAACTCTCTCCCATCTCCACCCAACTTCCCCAGAAGTCTCATCACTCATGGACTCCAGCACTGGGGCTGTTGGGACTCCAGTGACAGGAAACTGCATGGGACTTCCAAACATTCTCGCCCGACCCCTCCCACTGCTAGTGTTGGAGCCACCACACTGAAATGGCCATAATCACCACTGTCACAAAGGGCTCGGACTAGACACATACCACAGAGACATCCAAGCAAACAAAACAAAACAAACTCTATCTGCCAACCTCCAGTTTGGGATTTTGTTCCCCATGAACCTTTTTTCTTTTTCGTTCTGTTCTGATGTGTTTTCTTTTTGAAATAACAATGATTCTGTCATAATTCACTGAACTCATGTTTGTAACGTTAATTTATGTTCTGGGTGGGTGTCCTGACCCAGAGGCTCTGGTGCTTTCATCTGAAAGAGGTGGCACTGACCTCTCTAATTGCGTCTTGAGCAGCGCTCCTCAGCGAGGAGAACACAGCAGACCAGACCAGACGAGAACCAAGCGCACAGCTGAGCAAGCGGACGTGCCCGGCGGCTGCAGGCCCGCGGACCAAGTCCAAACACAGATGGGGTTTATGACTCGGAGGGGAGGAGAGGAGAGGGGTGGGGGGGAGCTGAGGCACTCCCAGGGTTGAGGGTAAAGGACCAGGTCAACAGTGGTAAATTCCACAGCTGAAAGGGTGTGAAAGAATGAGGCCCAAATCTACCTAACGTACTTATTTTATAATCTGTATTCTCAACATTATGTTACAAGACTTACCAAGATATTTAAATTAAAATACAAATTGTGTTTAACCTTGACTGGACTTGTTTTGCACATTGTTACATAATTGTGTCTGAAATTCATAAAGGACTCTTTTGGTCAAGCGTGACTATGTTCTTGTCTGTGAGAGGACATCAGTTTGCAGTCTGCGGCAGACTGGCAGACCTTATTGATGCTGTTTATCAGTGCCATGCCTCTGTATAGTGAAGCAGCCCCAGGCAAATCTGACTAGCTCTGATACACCAGCTTAGAGTGTCTGTGTATTACACGCAGATCTCTTTGAAATATGATGTTTGTATGCGTATGCATTACCCCCAGGGCAATCAAAGGGCTGCGCATCTGAGAGCGCGCTGAAGAGGAAGCAGGAGAAGGGCCTGTGAGTAAGTGGAGGGACGATTAGCGTTCAGAAACCCTGTTTGCCCAGAGCCAGAGAATGCTGATGAAGAGAAATGGGAGTGAGCGCCTGAGAAATGCCACGTAGTCCTGAGCAGCAGAACAGCTGTGGACCACAGACACATCCAGCTGGGGTTCCCTCTGTGCCTCGGACGCCATTACATCACCCCCCTATGTCCACCCTCAAGCCCAAGACATAACGTTAATGCAATGCAATGCTGCTGATGCATTATGCAATGTCAAATTGAATAGACCAAGTTTTAGCAAAACTCTTTTATCTTAAAGAAATAAGAACTATTGGAGAAGATGAACATGAATGACATTTATCAGAAATTATTAGTTTATTACACTATATGATGTTACATTTTCATAACAAATATTTCTGTCTGTAGCATGCTAGTCATTATGCATTTTATTCACTTGACGAGCAGAAAAACATGGACTGAAAACATGTAGGCGCTGGCAGTATGTAAAATTGCCAAAATTAGAGAAATAAGACATTTGTTTTTGTGGAACAACGCTGCAAATTCTGTTAGTTGTGAGATTGTAAATATCACTCATTAGGGTGAAAAACAAGGAGAATCTGCATCGTGAAAAACAGTCATGCTATTTGGTTAGAGCAAAAGAACATCTGGAGCAGAGATGTGAACAGCAGTGACATGATGTTGGAGAGGGAAAACACTGGGAGGTGATGTTTGTCCCCTCGTAAGCCTCGTCCTCCTCCAGAAAATGTCACATGTGTCAACAATAAAGAGCACACATGCACACAAACAAAGGCCAAACATCACTGAAACCTCTACAGCACTTCTCATCACACTATTTGTGAACACAACTATACGCATACACACACAGACACACACGCACACACCATGTAGGAATTAAGGTGCTACATTTGAAATGTGTTTTTATTGCCCTTTTACAGCCCATAGTCCTCTCCCACAAATTCCCCCTCGGCAACGAATCACACAGGAACAAGCAACTTACTAACAGCCTCTCTCTCTCTCTCTCTCTCTCACACACACACACACCATTTCACACAAACCCTTTAAATACCAATAAAATAGATTCAAGCATATGACACCTCAACCTTTTGATACACTGATACCCTTTTCTAAACAGAGTTTACATCTCAGTGTGGCAACAGCGAATGTCATGGTGTACAACACACATGGATCCCCACCCTGCTCTGCTCTCTCTCTCCTGGGTTGAATTAGAGCGCAGCAGGCCTGAGAGGGAGAGGGCCCTCGTCCCACGAACTCACTCACCCCAATCATGTCTTTTATGAGCAGCATGGCCATGGGGAGCAGAGGAAGAATGTGAGATGGTAATGACAGGTTTAGACAAATCAGCAGGTCTACTGTAAGTGTTATGTAGGGTGTGTCGTTTCACTGTTGCTGCATCTCCCTATAAAATTCAGCGCCATAGAAATAATTAGATCTCCTCAGCCGGCATGTGCAGATTTTCACTCACTACAAGAATGTGACATCAGGGCAAGATGCCAGCCATACTGTACTGTTTATTGGCATTCTTAGAAAAGGACCATTTACAAATGCTCAAGTAAAACTCGTTTCCAAGAACTAAAACAATGTTGGAGCTCTTAGACTCATCCTGACTCATTTCTATTCCTTTCCCCCGTGACTAAGACAGAGTGCTCTGAGAGATAACGCCAAAACAGGCATTCCAGTTACACACATAATGGCCTCCTCGGCAATTTCATTTTATGAAGGGGGATTCCTACAGAGGCCTTGATTATACTAAAGTTGATAGCTATGTGGAATGTGTCAGCGCCATTTCCCCCCATTATTGTAATTCCATTTCAACCAACACCATCCTCAGATACCAAGCAATCAAGCAATGAAAGTGCTCCAAGGCTGGATGCCCTCATCTGTATGGTATTATATGAAACAAACATGAGTGCCTAACATTGCTGTGACTGTGAAGAATGTAAATTGATCCTTTGGGCAAGTGTGATCAGACGCTGACTCGTTTATTGTTAAAATAGACAAATAAATAAAAAAGGGTGGGAACCTCACATTTTCTATGTCATGGTTGAATCACCCTGTAGGAAAGCCTTTATTCCAAACAAGGCTGGGCATTAACGATTATACTTTTGTCTTGGCTCAAGGTGGTTAAGGTGTGTTGGTCTGGTCATGCTCCATGTCAGGCTGAAGCAGGAAGGAGCTGGTACAGGTGGAACCGGTTTGCGTGGTGACTCCTGCGTGATAAGTGGATCACGGGGGAAAGTTCATTTGCATTCGGCTCATGGCTTCTCACGCCTTTTCACTTCTGCCTGGGAGAGGAACCGTGGGATTTGACCTTTACTTGCCAAAATGTGGGACTTGTCTGAAGGTGTAAAGAACACTGTTTTGTAAAAGGCCATTGCACTTGAGAAAAACATCCTCTTCATGTGGGATTTGAATAGGTATTAGAGACTTTACGTATAAGTCACCATGTACCTGTGTACATATTGTGAAATCAGGAATGTAGGCCCGCTCCTTGCATTACACCCTGTCAGAACGAAACTTCCATAGAGGTGCACACACACGCACACACACACACACACAGATAGAGAGAGAGAGAGAGAGAGAGAGAGGGAGAGAGAGAGAGAAAGAGAGAGGTGCAGGCGCACAAACAAAACTGTTGCAACCTCATGACAAACAGACGTGTTCTCCCCCCAAATACCAAGGACTAAAAATTGCTCCGCCATCTGCAAGGCAAAATAAAACCGACACAGAGGCAGCACAGAGAGAATCACAAATAGGTAGTGAGGCTCTGACGGCACTCTGTCCTTCTTGCAAGGTGGCGCGAATTAGCATGAAAATGCTTACCAAGTAATCCTTCGTCTAAAAACAGGATCTGCACAGTGACAACTAGATGCTGTGTGTGTGTGTGTGTGTGTGTGTGTGTGTGTGTGTGTGCGTCAGCCATCCTCTGAAATAGGTGATCATGGGTGTCTTGCGATGGTGGTTGTCTAGCGAGTGTCTAAAAGAGCAAGCAGGTGTCATGTTGATTAAATCATCTTTTCTGTGGACTGAGGTAGAGAGCTGCACCGGCTCAGAGCACAACAGGAGGCCTGAATGCGATTACTCATCACACCCAGGACACATTGAGAGTAAGAAGCAGCCAAACACAGGAGTACCCACTCATTCACAACTACACAGAGACCGACAGACAGGTAGGCTATTTATTTAAGTGAAAGTATGCCACAGCATTCTTGACAGGTCTAAGAACTATTTTGGAACCATTCTTCACATTCTAAAACCCATCCGAAAAACATCCTCTGAAGATTCTGTTTACATTCTACAGATTCCAAAAGCACACAAGACAGTTGTGCTGTAACTGGCAAAACAATAAATGCCACAAAAGGTCAAACTGGAAAGTGTCTTCTGTCAACACTACAAAGAAGTAATTAACTTAGAAAGACCTACAAAAGAAAGGCTACCTTAACCTTTCAACAATACAAACAGGTAAAATGCATAGAAACAACAGTAACCAACAAGTAGGTCTAATTTCCAATGTTTTCTAGATTTCTAGGCTACATAAGTCACTGAATAATGACATTAACTATTTAGACTAAATCTTAATTCTTACCTGTGATATACTGATCGTTTGAGTAAACATCAATTGTTCATTGTAGAAAGGAGGTGATAAGATGCTACTCTATTGTCTCTTCTCACACTCACTCTTAACTGTAGCCTGGAACTGATTGGGGAAACGCTACTGTATGTAATTAGTACCCACAGGAATAAAGTTCTCCTGCAAGTCTAGTGAGGTTTCCATACAATCTACATCTTCAATATATGCTGTACACAGATCTGCTCTCATCCGCCACTGTCCTGGTTATACCTTCATATCTGCTGTTGCTATAGTTACCAATAATACACATGGCATTTATCATCTTGACATTATTTTATATTAAAACTATTTTTCACCAACGGATCTCTGGTGACCTACAGCATAGCTTTAGATTTCAGTGTTGCGCTGCTTGTCTTCTTCTCATTCCGCAGGTCATCTTTTATTAATTACAGTGTTCTTGTGCTGACTCCTGAAACGGCTGTGTTTTTGGTCAGCTGCGCCAGCCGTGCCATAGCCACACTATTTGGACAAAAGATCTTGATCATGTGGACACAGCAGAGACTTTATGGGCTGTGTGCTGGAAAATATAATATCTGCGTTATCGCCCAACAAGGTATCTCACATTTCACATAGAGTATTAGTCACCCGTAACCCTGGGATATCTTTTCTCCAGCTTTTCAGTCAATGCCATTCCTCTGGATATCAGGAAGGAACAATTCATTCAGTTTAGTGGTTATTATTATTGCAAGTGTGCCAAGTTTAATGAGTCACAGTTTACTTCCTACACTGAGATACACAAAGCTAATAATATTTTATAATATATTCCTAACTCTGATATTTGATCACTTCCTTGCGTGCTGCATTGCTACATCTGTGCCTTGAAACAACTAAAGTTCTGTCTGTATGATGTATTAAAGCAGGTAGCTTGTTTGATTCACTTGTATTGGAAGATCTTTACACAGTGGTGCATGCTGTCTGACACCACAAGGGACCCGTCTGGGAGCAGGGTCAGCCCACGCGGGCTGCTCAGTCCTCGGCTCACCACCGTCCGGCCGACCCCCTGGGCGGGGTACAGGACCACGCGGTGCTGCTCTGCCCAGTCCGCCACCAGCACCGCCCCGTCGTGGTCGATGCAGATGCCCCAGGGACTCGCCAGCACCGGCCCCATGCCGGAGCACACGCCCAGCACTCGGACGGTCGTCCACCCTGCGTCCAGAACCTTCACGCAGGGCTCCCGCCCGGTCTCGTTGCCCCTCTCCGACACGGCCAGCAGGTCGGAGTGCTGGGAGGCGGCCACCAGGTAGGGTCTGTGGAAGCCGGTCACCACGGTGCGCTCCAGCCTGGAGCCCGTCTTGGGGTCCAACTTCATGGCGGTCAGAGTGCCCTTCCGGATGTCCGCCACTAGGAACTCGTCCTGCTTGGTCACGGCGACCCCGCGGGGGGCCTCCAGCCCGTCTGCGGAGGCTGCCGTTCCGGGCGCGGGGTTCCCCCCGAAGCTCTGCAGGAGGCGCCCATGGCGGCTGAAGACCAGGAGCGCTCGCTCGGCCGCGCAGCTCAGAGCGATCAGGCCTTTGGAGTTGACGGCCACGTCGAAGTAGTTGCGACACCGGCGCGCGCCTGAGCCGTTGCTCGTCGACTTCACCTGCTGCATGACGTTCCCTACGGCGTCCATCACCTGGACGCGAGCGTTCCCGCAGTCCACCAGGAAGAGTTGTCCCTGAGGGGTGGCCTGGACGCCACTGGGCAGGGTGAGGTCGGCACGGCCAGAGCCTTGCTTTCCAAACTGCCGGACCAGACGCGCCTCGCCCTGGGCTACCGGCTCGCCTTCCTCCTCCAGCTCCTCCACTAAAGTGGGCTCGTTCTTCCCCTCCCGACTCCAGCTCCTCTCCTTGGACTGGGAGCTGCCTGGGCCAGACGGGAATCCCAGTCCATCCTGAGAGGAGCCATCGATCACCGACATGGAGAGCGATCGAGAGACCCGGCTCTGGTGCCTCTGGCCCTTGTACTGCTGGGGAGGCTGAGAACCTGGTGCCTTGGTGGCCGTGCAGGAGAACGCTCGTCCAGCGGTTCGCCTGAGCCCCCTCCCGAGACTCGGCGACGCGGACGAGGAGGAGAAACGGCTGCGGTGCACTTTCCAGCTGCCGGCGTTCTCCCCCTGGCCTCCGTTGATGAGTGGACGACTTCGATGGGACAAATCGACGGTGGACTTGGACAGTCTTGAGTCCTGACGGACAGAGCTGGCGAAGTCTCGAGGGGAGCTGATGATGAAGGTGTAGCCAGAGTCCACGCTGTCTGTCGGGGAGGAGGCTCGGCCGCCCGTCTCCCCGTACATCCCGTGGGGGTGGTCATCGGAGCACGCACTGAGACGAGAGCGAGGACGGTCACGTGAGGAGAGGTCCATACAGCTGTGGCTGGACAGCGGGTCTCTTGGGCTGCCACGAGGGGACGGCGATGACCCGTAGCCAAATCTCGAGAGGCTTCTTGGGGAGTCCTGCCTGCCCTTTCGTCGGCCCCTATTCGAATCACTGGCCTCAAAACTGCGAAAGTACCAGCCCTCTTTTCCAACACTGCCCTGCTCAAGGAAGGGTGAAGCCTCGCGATGGGATAGCTGGCTCCTCTTGTCTCTGACGTTATGCCGATGCATCTTCCCAGTCCTCCCATTCCCGAGTTCCTCCCCCTCTGAATCCCCGTTGCCAACCAAATTGGGAACAGCCAAGAAGAGACAATCCCCTCGTGAGTCGGACGTGGGGCTTTCCTGCTCCTCATCTTGGGACGAATCTCGCTCGCTGGAGTCCCTCTTCGGGGGCCACTGTTGTGATCTGGAGGACAAGCGCTTGGTCTCCTCCCCTGACTCCTCGTCACTGCGCATTGACAGTCGCAACTTCCTGACGACCCTCAAGTTCCCGCTGCCCGAGGACGTGCCTCCCACCTGGCCTTGACCCTGTCCAGATCCAGCCCCATCTGGTGTACTTCTTCCATCCTGCGCGCTGACTCCCTGCTCCCCATAGTGCCCCCCAGAGGCGTGGAGGGCGCACAGCTGCCCCTGGGCGCCACATCCTCCCACAGGGAAACTGAGGTTGTGCTCCTGGACGTTGATCTCGCCGAAGCTGATGGGCTTGGGCTGGGAGCTGGGCTTGAAGGACACGCGTTTGAGCGACAGCGAGATCTCCCAGGGCTGGAGGAGCTCGGCCACGCTCTTCAGCAGCTCGTCCCTCAGCGGGTTGGTGTCGCTCAGCCCGTCGGTCCTCATGGCCTCGGCTCCGCTCTGCTGGACGCGATGGCGTAACTGGGCCACCCTGTGGAGCCTCTGGTCCAGCAGGGACTGGGCGACGCGCGTGGCCGCCCCGTTTTCCCGCCGCAGCTGCTCCAGGCGCTGCTGGGCGTCTCGCTGGTCCTGCTCCACGCGCTCCAGCAGGCGGCGCTCTTCCCGGTGCACGCCCATCACCGCCCGCTCCAGGCCCCGGCTCACCGACTCGGTCTCGATGGTCTGCCGCTCCTTGAGGCGCCGCAGGTCCGTCTCGCTGCGGGCCAGGTCACACAGGGCCTGGGTGGCCCAGCAGGGCAGTGGGGACGAGGGCAGGGGACTAGGCCCAGGATGAGAGTCCTCAGAGGGGTCCGATTGACCTAGAAGACTCAGTGTGGCTATGGGGGAGGTGGCTGAGGAGGCCTTGCTGCTCATGGTGGATTCAACAAGTCTCAGGAAATGTCTGAAGGCAAAGTGGGATGGAGTCTACTGTTGAGCAGGAGCAGAGGCTGGACCGTTTACTCAGTGTCACAGACTCACTGTGGGAGGGAGAGAGAAGGGAGACAGAAAAATGAGTGTCAAAATAATCTGTTTATTAAATAATTGTATCTGATATAAAAATAAATTGTATCTGATGATAATTCACAGTTCTTTTTTGTTTTACTTCCACAAAATGATCCTTAAAACAGAACATAGTGTTTCAGAGGAATAGCAAAGGAGCCATGCTAAAGGTATTGAGATGTTCATAAAAATTTCATTATATAATTAGGCCTACTACTACTGGTAGCCCACATACATCAGAGAAAGCCTTGGTATACTATTGCCCCATACGGTTTTAAGTCCTTTCAAATGATTTCTGGGTGGCTTTAGATCTTAGTGTTAGAGGCAAAATGAATTTCTAAACGTTCCCACGTCCCCTTTAATACCCAAGATCAATCAAGGGTGTTTCATTTTTTATGGCTGCTCAGGATTCACTCCATCATACATAGACTTGTACTGAGAGGACAACCAAGCAGCTCACACTCAAACGAGACTTGAGTACAGGGTATGTAAAAGGAAGGTTTAAAAAAACAACTAAAAAACAACTCTGAACAGGACTGGGGTGAAATGCTGTGAAGGTTAAACGACTCTAACATGTGCTTCATGATGCTGCTTTATTCTGAGTGACCTCAGCTGTCACAGTGATTCCCCTTTCACAATGGTGAAGGGACGTCACCAGACTACTGAGAAGCAGTAATAATTCACCTGTCACATCCTGTTTTTTTTTCCTGACAAATTTCAATTCTTATGGAAATAATTTGCTTCTCTTCCTGTGATAAGGATACATGGGTCATAAATATCTCTGGTTGAAAGTAATGCTTAAAGGGATAAAAAAGACAGTGCATGTTAAGCTCATTATCTTTCAGACCCCAGACCATTTACCTCTTTGAATCCACAGGTTTTTATACTGATAACTATTTTGTTGTAGCAGGAATAATGTTGTACAGTAAGAAAGTAAAACTAATTAGTCAAGCCAGTCATAGCATCAGGCAATATAAAGGAAGACATTTCATATTTCTTTCGCACATTTCACAGTCACAGTAGCTCTTCATTAATGCTCATAAATAAGATGGCTTAATATTAAGCGTTGTTTGGTACCTAAATATACATTTTTGACCAGTGACTCATGCGGGTTCATTCGAGAATGAGTGCACATAGCCTGTATTCTGTTTTATTTTAGAGCTTCCGTGTGTATGAGTTCCATCTTGACAGGATATGTGAGCCTCACTTTAAATTCCTGCTCTAGCCTGCTATTAGTGATAATGGCTAATATATATTAAGGCTGCCTTCCTGCAAAAATAAATCCTTGGCTTGAACCATATGCTACATATAATCCCCCCCCCCCCCCCCCCCTAATGGTTACAGGGGAGAGCAGGGCATCGGAATTCTGTGGTGTCAAAGGATTCCCAAAGGAATATGATCAGTTATCCAGGCTATACTGTAGGAAGAGCTTGTTACTTTGCAAGCTTCTCTTCTGTCATACAGTACATTCCAACATGCAATTAAAGCTATGAATTCTCCATGACCAAGATTGGGAATACATAGCCTACAGTAACTACCGTATGCATATCGCCATACACTTCAGTCTGTAAATATTATGAACACTGTTGAAGGAGTCACAGATGCAGCTACTGTTTAGATGGATGGCCAGTATGGAGAAGCAAAGGGGAAGACAGACAAAGAGAATCTAGTGTCTTCTCTGGCAGAGATTAGCATTTCAAATGCAGAAAGGCAGGCAGAAGTCGATGGAATGGTGTGTGTGTGGGAGGTAAAGTCAGTCTTGAAAGCTGAGGTGTCATCAAGTTAGCAAACATGCACACACCCGCCACACACACAAAGTGTTACACATACAGAGAAATATGTTCAAACACCACACACACACACACACACACACACACACACACACACACAAACACACACACACACACACACACGTCCACGCACACACTCAAACACACATGCACGCAAGCACGTACGCATACACACACACAAATTCCTGTGTCTACTCTTCCTCCTCCAGAAGTGTGACACATCAGGCTGGTGAAGCTTCAATATTTAATTCATGAAGAGGAACCAAGTGACAGAGAGAGGAGCCACTGTAGGCATGGCAAATGTGTGTGTCAGAGAGAGAGAGAGAGAGAGAGAGAGAGAGAGAGAGAGAGAGAGAGAGAGAGAGAGAGAGAGAGAGGCAGACAGACAGACAGACAGACACAGAGCCAGATGGAAGGGAAAGGGGAGTCTGAGAGAGATGTCAGTGCCTTAGGAAAACCACACAGTATGAAATTCTGATAATGGTTACCACGGGGACTACCACATCTATCAGATAAAGTTTATTATGAGTAGTGTGTTTAATGCATGCAACCAAGTTACAGCACACTTACTGTGGCATTTTATATTACAATTGTGACATGTCTAGGTCTGAGTTGTGCTGACATTTTGAATTGCTATTGTAATGACATTTTAGATGTTGCAACCATAAGATGGTGTAAATGTGCAGTGTGTGTAGCTGCATCAGTGGCAAATGCAAAGCGTAACTTACATGTTGGTCTTTCACCAAAAGGATGCTGCGTTCAAACATGTCCTTGTTGTAAAGCGACACAAATAGGCTGTTATTGGTTTTGTTTATTTTATTCATATCTAAAACAATTTTGAATTTAGATGGCCTTACCTTCCAAAGTGCAGAGTGGACTTTTAGTTATTGAGATACGTTCTGAGTCCACTCTGCTTCTAAAGTCTATACTTGCTAATGCAGGTGTTTACTTAAACATCTTCACCTAGTAGATACTTTCAATCACAGCCTGCCTAGAGTGATAAAGGAATGGAAGTCCCAGTACAGCACGTCTTTAGCTTGCTTTACTTGTAATTAGTTTTACTGTTAGTTAATGTAACTTTAGCGAAAACAAAACACTGATATTTTGGCAAAGCTCTAAAAACTCTGAACACCAGTAATCAAGGCTATGCAGAGAATGAGATCATCACCTGATATTACTGCATGACTCATAACTAGCACTGCTACTTTGACCTCATGGCTTACTAAACCAGCTGGTTAGTTAGATAAGAGAGCACAGAAAGGTTGTTCCTGGTGTCCTCTTTGCTATGGCAGCTCTCCAGGTGAGATAGGGAACAGCCTGAACACCTGACACTCCTGGTGTAGTCTGACTGCTTTACTATGGAAGGGGACCTGCCATGTGTGACAGATCAAATGAAATAAGATACAACGGGTGCATGGTGTACTTCTGCCAGAGATGGTATTTTTTGCTGAATAAAAATAGAATATGTGATCGTGACTCATTATAAATAAGCATGCCTTGTGCGCATCTATGTGTTTATTCATCCTGACAGTAGAGCATGTATCTCCTGCGCTTTCTCTCTCTCTCTCTCTCTCTCTCTCTCTCTCCTTTCTCAACGGAAACCAGCATCTCAAATAACCTTCTGCATTATCAATGAGGAGAGCGTTTCTATTGAGCATGGTGGCTGTATCAAGTGAACACTGGAGATAAGTGAACTTTCGTCATATCTCATATGGTATCTTTTCTTCCATATGGCAATAAACATACACAAATGGGATGGCACCAAAATGTATACAAGAATAGCATGACAAAATAGTCAGTTTATTTAAACTGTAATGCAGGTGTCTTTTTCTAACTCAGTAGAACATTCACAAAAGTAATGAAGTTGCACTTGCAACAAGTAACAATTTATCCTTTAAACATACTAAAAGGTCAAAATGTAACCCAAAGCATAGACATAAAATCTTAAAGCAAATTTGACAATTTTGTCAGAATATCTCCCAATCAAATATTTCAACTCAAGTACAAAAAAGGGATTGAATAAAAACAATACTATGCATAACCGTTTTTAAAAGTATATATGTTTATAGTCTTACCTGTGCTAAGGTAGGTTGCACCTGTGTCCAGTCTGTAGAATGCCCTCTAACTCAACATGATTCTCTCTCTCTCTCTCTGTATCCCTCTCCCTGTCACTCAAACATGGGAGGGCTTTTTCTTTTCATCTGTTAGCTTGCTGGTATTCTTCCTGTTGCTAGGACACAGTCAAGCCAAGTTTGGTTTCCTTGGGACCCTGTTAAACCAAACAAATCATGAATTTGGCTCTTTAATTTGATTTGGAAGTGCAGTGGATGAAAGCTGATGTCTGAATCAATAAACCTGTGCCGGGGGTAGCAAGCTGAAGTATTGTTCCAAAAATCTTGAAGGGTCCTCTGGTAGAGAAATGGATCAACCCCATCAACATGATATCTATTAGGCTACTGCAATACTGCAAAGGCTATAAAATATGTAAGAAGCATAAGTTTAAATGAATGATGCTGACAAAACTGGTAGACGCAGATGTTAAACCCAAAACACATATTACACATACATAAAAAAACAACAGGCCATTCACTATAAACTGTCACAGTATTTCTTGTGATTAATGTATTGCATATTCTTATTGTCTAGCTTAAAAGAACATGTCAAAAATACAATAGCGATATTCAATACAATCTCTGTATTGAAAGGACAGACTAACTGATATTTTGGGAGACATACAAACAAGTAAGCAGAGGGACGGAGTAGATTAGATTTCTTTAGACCAAAACAAAAATGTTGTTTGTTAACATTATAGGATGCACTTGACATGTACTGTATAGCGTACTTTGACAAAATGCTCCTGCCAAGACCACTACTAGGAAAAGAGTTCAACATTTCTGAAAAACCCTGGCTTTCTGAACCTTGGAATGGAATCAAATGGAATACAAAGGATCTTTATGACATCATCAAAATGTCAGTGGCTCTTTTTTCAAAAGGAGAACATCCAGTGTTCTCAACTCTGATGCATGCTGATGTTTCCCATCTCCTGCATTGATGGATAGATAGCGGAGCTTTCTAGAACTGTTCCAGTACACCTCCTCAAGAGGGGCACATCATGGCGGCACCAAGCATTGCTGGCCCTGGCATGAGCATGGAGGAGGCGAATGACATCTGGCAGTGTATAAAGGACAAGGTGAGAAAGATCCAAAATATGGCTATCTAACACACCAATCGACATGTACTGTATAGACACATACAGGTACAGCTAAACATTGTTGTTTTGCTATCAGCAAAACTGACCCAATGACTATAGAAAATGTAATCTTGCTTGCTCACACCCACAAACAATGAAACATATTGAAGATGGATGACTAGTACATTAGAGCTATTTACACCATAAAATTAATTTAGCATCTTGCCCACTTGTAGAGATATCAGAGGTGGCAAAAGTACAGTGCCTATAGAAAGTCATCATACCCTTTTGAAATAGTTACTCTTTTTGTCTTACAGCCTGAAATCAAAACCCATTTTTAAAAAAATCTTTTCCAGTTTTATTTACAAATTTAGCTGTACAACATCAAAATAATGAAAAAAAAGTCAACAGTTCTGAAAATTAATAAAAAATTAAAAACTAGAATAACAGGGTTGGAAAAGTCATCATACCCCTGACTTAATACTTTGTAAAGCTTCCTTTTGCTTTCATTACAGCCATCAATCTGTTTGGAAATGTCTCTATTATAGCTTTGCACACCTAGATAGGGGAATATTTGCCCAATTTTCCGTGCAGAAATGCTAAAATGTAGTCAAATTCTGTAGGGAATGGCGATGGACTGCTCTCTTCAAGTCAAACCACAGATTTTCTATAGGATTTAAGTCAGGGCTCTGACTTTGCCACTCAAGGATATTCACCATCCTATCCTTAAGCCACTGCTTTGTTCTTTTGGCAGTATGTTTTGGATCATTGTCGTGTTGGAAGGCGAATGACCTGCCCATCTTCAGCTGTCTAGGAGAGGGACGCAGGTTTTCCTTAAGAATGTGGGTGTACTTGGCAGCATCCATTTTCCCCTTTATCCTGACCAATTGCCCAGTCCCCGCTGAAGAGAAACATCCCCACAACATAATGTTGCCCCCACCATGCTTCACACTAGGTATGGTGTGTTTTGGGTGGTGTACTGTGTTGGTTTTCGCCAAACATTGCGCTTGGAGTTCAGTGCAAAAACACATCTGGAATATTCTGCTACCATGTGGAAAAAGCTTTTATGGTCAGATGAGACTAAGATCGAACTTTTTGGAGACTAAGATTGAAGTTTTTGGACTGAGCTCCAGGCGCTAACCAAACACAGTATACACACCCAAACACACCCAAAACACACCATACCTACTGTGACGCATGGCGGGGGCAACATTATGTTTTGGGGATGTTTCTCTTCAGCGGGGACTGGGCAATTGGTCAGGATAGAAGGGAAAATGGATGCTGCCAAGTACACCCACATTCTTGAGGAAAACCTGCGTCCCTCTCCTAGACAGCTGAGGATGGGGAGGTCATTCGCCTTCCAACACGACAATAATCCTAAACATACTGCCAAAAGAACAAAGCAGTGGCTTAAGGATAGGATGGTGAATATCCTTGAGTGGCAAAATCAGAGCCCTGACTTAAATCCTATAGAAAATCTGTGGATTGACTTGAAGAGAGCAGTCCATCGCCATTCCCTACAGAATTTGACTAAATTTTAACATTTCCGCACAAAAAATTGGGCAAATATTCCCCTATCTAGGTGTGCAAAGCTATAATAGAGACATATCCAAACAGATTGATGGCTGTAATGAAAGCAAAAGGAAGCTTTACAAAGTATTAAGTCAGGGGTATGATGACTTTTCCAACCCTGTTATTCTAGTTTTTAATTTTTTATTAATTTTCAGAACTGTTGACTTTTTTTTCATTATTTTGATGTTGTACAGCTACATTTGTGAATAAAACTGAAAAAGATTGTTTTTAAAATAGGTTTTGATTTCAGGCTGTAAGACAAAAAAAAGTAACTATTTCAAAAGGGTATGATGACTTTCTATAGGCACTGTATACTTTCCATTCTCAAGTTAAAGTTCAGATACTTGTGTAAGAAAACTCTGCTTTTTTTCCCAAATAAGTAACACTCTGAGTACTCGAAGCATAAAAGTAAAAAGTATCCTAGCCTTTTTGAGGGACTGTTTTACAGGCTCTTGAAATGGAGTTGCCTGTAGTTTAGATATTCCAATTTAATTCAAAAACAACTATTTCACTGTCAAGCTTGGTATAAGCTGAGGATGAACTTGCAGAGAAACAAACATTCAGTTTGAGGTAAGCTTGCAGAATAGAGTTTCTGTTATTATTGCAGAGTATGTAAATTGCTTTTAGTGCTCTACTCTCTGTGCTGCCGCTGCATATGTTGCAAAGGCTACCCCTTCTCTTACTGTACCATCCAATAGGTTAAATGGGCTTTGAAGTTGGGAAGCACGCAATGACATGAAATACAAATAATTGATAACTCTCCTCTAATACATACACACAAAAGCAACAAGCCTATTTTGAAAATGTAAGGAGACGACAATATACTACAGATATTTCTGCTGAAATGCAGGGTAGTGAAAGCAAAACGTTGCCAGCAAAAATGAGCTTTCAAGTAAGATACATACATACATGTATATGTATTTGCACTTTGTTTGTCCACATCTCTGCCTGTCCTTATGATGTGTACAGGTAATGGAAACTTGTGGTACTCCATATAGGAGCTGGCTGATATGCTGTTGTGACCTGGTTTCAGGATAGATGTTTGCTTCTCAGGTGACTTCACACCAACTTAGCAGTCTAGCAGCAGCCTGCTCAAACCTGTTGGGCTGGACTGTGTCTGACACACTAACCCATTTTTAAGCGTATAAAAAGAACACAGGTCAGGCACCCATCAACCTTTATTTTGTTCTTTGTTCTTTTTTGAAAAGAAGCATTTCCGCCATTCGTTTTAATACCAGCCCATTACCTTTCCCCAGGTAAATACATGTGCTCCATATCTAGAATGTGAAATGTGTCAGCTTGTCTCTTATTTTCATACCTCAAGGGTAGTAGTTTTCATTTCTCACATGACAAACATCTCATTTCAGTTCTACTAACAAGTCGTTTCTTGACAGGAGATGCTGTATTCAGTTCTGTGGGGGGACAAGAGGCAACTGCAAGAAATGCACAAGTGGTACATTTATCTTGCATCTTGTGAGCAAAACGTTAGCTAGACATCTCCACCAGCAGAGGAAAAGGAAGGCCAAGGAAAGCAAAACTGGATTCAAATGTACCTGAGGCTCAGAGCACATGTGTGTAACCTGAACATCTGTGTTCCTGAGGCATACAGGTACATCTGTGCAACTTGTAGTTTGTGATTGTGTGTGCAGGTGCTCTTTAAGATGTGTGGCGACGGCTGGACCCCGACTCCTCACCTGCAGGACGCCCACATGTTCCACCCGCTCTCCGTCATCGGGAAGCGGGTGGAGCGCTCTCTCCGTCTGCGGAAGGTGCGCAGTCTCTTCCCCCTGGGGCCCCTCTCCGAACTCCTGGACCGTCCCGGCGACACCGGCCCCGACCCGCGGCCTCTGGGCCCCGTGATGCGGGAGGGCCCCGTCCACTGCGACGTGTTCCACGAGGAGTTCCTGGACGGCGTGGGCCGCGTGCGCATCCACGTGGTGGACTACTGGAGGGAGTCCGGCGTGCAGCCCCTGGCGCCGCACACACAGCTGACCCTGCGCGAGAGCCTGCCCTGGCTGGACTCGGTGCACCGGCTCTACCTGGTCAGCCAGACGGTGTGCTCGTCCAGCTGCCGGCTGCGCCTGCTGGGCACGGAGCAGGGCCACCAGCTGAAGCTGGGGCCCGAGACGCCGCTGGGCTTCAGCTGCCTGCGTCTGGCGGCGCAGCCCTCGGGGCTGGTGGAGGTGCGGCGGGGCTGGGAGAGCGGCTACCTCCACCCCAAGGCCCGCTGGGCCCGCTCCGACTCGCCCGAGTACGAACGGCTCAAGGGAGGGACGGCCACGGAGCCCAGAGTGATGGGCATGCTGTCTCAGCTCGGTGAGCGATCTGGTGATACTGGAGGACTCTGACCAGCACTCCTCTTATTGACTGACTAAAATCAATGACATGTACACTACGGTTTGATAGTTATAGTGGCAGTTATATTAGTATTCTACAGTGATGTGATATAGATAATAAGGAATAATAATACATTGTCTGAGCAGATCTAGCTGTTGTATAACATGGCTTCACACAAAAGGGAGGAGCGCATACTACTGCTCCATTCCGAAGGCCTACAAGATCCACATCAAGTTCTCACATGAAGCCTCTTTTGTTCCCACTCAGCGTTCTCCTTTGCGCACCCTTCCACCATGTCTCTACCTGGGCCCGTCTCACTGAGCCAGGACACCCTGAGCCCAGAACCGGAGCAGCCAGAGGAGAACCTTGACGAGGCCCTGCTTCCTCTCGACGATGATGATGAGGAGGAGTGAGGAAGAGCTACAGAGGAGAGGAAGAATGGATTATAAGAGAGAGAGGGAGAACACAAGGTTTCTTGGAGGGGTTGCAAAATAGTGTGTGGGGGGATTGGTTGACAGTCAGATGAAGGCAGATGACAAAACATAAGGAATGTGCAAGAAAATGTATGACTAGAAGTGGAAGGTTCCCTCTGTCAACTGATTAAAGCTAAATCGCAGACAAGTAGAGACAACCCTCATCTTTCAGCAGTATAACAAGTCCTCCTCTCTAGATGAAAGGAGTGGAGCTTCCATCATAAAGTGCAAGTAACAGATCAGAATATGCATGTGATACTACCTGCCTTTTAGGTGTCTAGACAGGAGAGTGAAAAGACCTCGGCTGGCTCTCAAACGTGGGCTACATTTATGCTGCCTTGTATGGTGGGTGGAGAAATGAAGGCAAATACAAGAGCACTGAGCCTCTGGCCTCTTCTTTAAGTCTGTAGAGAGAGACAGAGAGGAGGCCAATGTGCCCTGTGTAGATCCTTAGCCTACCCGCAAACACACACACACACACCCCTTTTAGGTTTGTTGTTTCTATACCTTGTGACTCATCAGTACGATTGGGTCCCCAGGCAGCACGCTCTCACACACACACATTCCAAACCCTGTCTTGAATCAAGGGAATACTTGAGTCCCAAGGCACCTGTTGTTGAAGTAGAACAATTTTTTTTCAACTTCTCATGCATTGAGAATTGTGTAAACTAAACACACCATCACTTTTGAATGGCTCTTTATTTGGAAGTCTGTAAGTTTATACTGAAATGTAAACAAGAACTGGAAATGATGCAATCTGTTCCTGATGCAGTCTATCTATTCTGTTACTTTCAATGGCAGTATACCAACCTGTAACTGGTTTCATTTAAATCGTTAATTGCTGTTAATGTGTCTGTAGTGATACAACATTCTGCATTTACCAAGAAAATAGGCAAACAGACAGAGAAAGACCAGGACAACACAACTATTGCCAGTTAAAACATTTATAAATTAATAAAAACATTCCCTTTGTAGTGTTTCTTACAGCTTTTCCCAAAGTTGTTGTATCAGCTTTTTTGCTGCCTAGCTTTTCCTCTCGATTTTTTTTTTTTTTAATATAGAAAAATAATTCTGACAACATTCATTATTTTGCATGTGTTCCATTCAGTCCTATTGATTACTTAAGTTGTCTCTGGTTTCCGATGCTCCCCGCCCCAGTGTCTCTTTATACATTATTTACAGAGGACCCAGTCCTTCTCAGATCGCAGTGGTGTTGGAGAAAACCAGGAGGATGATTTGCATAGATTTTGAGAGACCGACACCCCTTATTTCCTTAAAAACACACATCCATACAGAAACAAGCAAAACAGGAAACAAAAGAACCACTGAATACTGTGAAATTAAAAGATTAAAATGAACGATATTTCTGTTGGCATATTCCCATACATGCATACAAATTTCAAAACAATTGATATGATCAGTCAATTGATCACACATAAATCAATCAAAAGAATCTGGTTAAAATTAAAAGCACCCAAATGAGATTTAAAGTTTGGATCCACTTTGGACTGAAATGAGAACTTTTTTATTATTATTATTATTGAGAGATGTAATCCCTTTTTCTCTTTGGGACAGCTTTAGTGCACAGAAGGGTATCAAAATATTCTCATGAGTTCTGAATCAATGCATGAATCACTCACACTCTCACTCTCTCTCACTCACACACACACACACACACCCATACACTTACACAATCTCTCTCTGTCTCTCTCTCACACACACACACACACACGAACACACACACTATACTTGTACCGATTCAGAGGGTTGGAGACCACAGTCTGGCAAACCCTGGGAATATGGCTTAAGACCATTATCTTCATCTATGAACTGGAAAAAAAAGAAGAAAAAAGAAAACACTTGGCACTACTGTTCCTCAATGCATAAGACACTCCATCACTCTCTCCATCAAAAAAAAAAAAGATAAAACCATGCTTTGAGACATACTGCAATCATAACACTAAATAAAAAAGAGCACTAAAACAATAGAAATGTAAAAGCCCAGAGTCTAGTGAGTTCTGAGTGAATCAATCAAGCCTGGTTCCCCTGAGCAGACTTCCTTCATCGTCTCAGAGACAGCCTGGACGGATCGGCTGGCTGGACGCCCGCTCTCTCCTGCTCCTCTCCTCGCGAGGGCCACGGCACCGCTCAGAGGAGGAGGAGGTGGAGGAGATTTGCCGCAAGCTAATTCTGTTTAGAACAGCGCTTCTCTCTTTCTCTTTCTGTTCCAGATCATCTGGTGACCCCCATGAAAACATGTGAATCTTACTTGGCTTCTGGCTCCAAAGACTAACATTCAATGACATGCAACAACAACAAAAAAGAGGAAAGAAAAAAAGGATGAAATGGAATCGATGGCTTCGGTGGACTTGTTGGAAGGAGTTCATTGATTTTTGAAGGAAATATTCTAAAACTCGACAGCAACGAGACAGCACAAATTGCACCCACATACTTCAAATCTGCTGACAGTCTCAAGTTTGCCACACACACACACATATCCCAAAGTGACAAGAGCATTGGCAAACTGAATTGGTAGAAAAAACACTGTGCGGTGGAAGCAGGTTAGCCAGAGCTAAAATCTCAGCTCACAACTGGACACACAGACCGTTCCAAGGCTACACGTTCTAGCTGGTCTCACATCACCAGCGGCCATCTATCTCTCGCCAACCAGGCAGCCAGCAAACAAGCACTCAAGCCAAGGGCTTTGTCTTCTACACTCAAACACCTGGACACACAATTAAAGGCCCTTTGTTCACACAGACACACACTTAAAAACAAAGCGAAACTCAAAAACACAAGCTAGAAGAGTAGGAGAATGCTGCTGGACACCTACTCTCAAGCATGACCAGTCAGGAGTGGTCTCCCTTGACCACAGGGGCCTAAATGTAGCGCTCTGTAGCGCTGTCCCTTCCAGAGAGAGATGCGTAGTGGAGAACTAGGGACGGCAGGAGAATGAGTGCCTGAAATGAATGAGGATAAATGAAGAAATGATGGACACAACGGAGTACGGAAACACTGCTTTCAAAATCATAATGCACATGTCCCAATGACACAGAAAGATGCACAAACACAGAAGTTCACACTTCTGGCTCCTTCTTCAACTGTTGGCAGTCCAACAGAGAAAGAGAGAGAGATAAAAAAGACGACGTGTGCGTTCTCTTTCACTCTCCCCATCACTTAAACACACACACACACACACACACACACACACACACACACCCGTACAAACACTTAGCACCGACGCAGAAGCCTTCATACAAGTGTGCGGCTCCCACACATGGCTGATATGTGTTCAAATATGAAGAGAGACAATGTGATCATTCACACAAGCTCATGTAGTGTTTGCTTTTGTCCAGTACTGCAGACCCCACACAGAGTGGAGACGGCAGGGGGAGTGGAGGAGGTAGCAGCTCTGGCAGCTGATTTCCTACATCATCATCATCATCATCATCATCACCACAGAGGTTGCTTTTGGCCTCCTACCTCCTCCACTCCCCTTCCTCTCCCACCGAGGTGATGCGTCAATTACAAAACCACAAACAATTAAAATAATAATCATAATCATAATCATAAAAAAAAGTGGAGGTGTGTCCTTGAGATGGTGGTCAGAGACGATTGGCCGGCGTGCTCCCGGCTCTCCGCCACAGAGCGAAAGCAGGAGCACGGGGTCAGAGGTCGAGTCTGAGATGCCGACGACGGGTTGGCCTCCTCTGATGATGTGCAGCGGTGAGGAGGATCCAAAACAGAGGCGCAGCGTTGTTCATCCCCCCCCCCCCCAGTCATGATTCATTTATGTCCCCATGTTGTGAGGTGAACCCTTATTCCTTTTTTTTTTTGACAAAAACAAAACAAAACAAAAAATCTCTTCCACCAATGCATTCATTGGACGCTTCTCTGACACGCGGAGACAAACAGGGCTTTAAAAATGTGTAGAAAACGAATGAGGATCTGCCTCGCGAGAGTCCTCTCCTGTCCCGCATCAGACTGGACTGAGGGAGGGCGGTCAGTCACACAGAGCTGAGAGGAGAGCGCCGTGCACTACAGGTGGACAACTACTTCATTCAGCCGAGCCGCTAAAATACAGTTCTACAGTGGCAGAGCTCTGCGCACAGTGTGTATGGGTGTATTTGTGTGTACACAGGTGGGAATACCATTTCCAGGAAATAGCAGTTCAGCGTTTAGTCTCTGTGCATATAAAAACCCATCATACACATAAATATTCTATATATCTCATATATTTATACTCTTTCTATGTATAGGTATGTACACAGCTATGCACAGATGTGTGGGGCCACTTGTGCAATTTCCACAAACAATTAAAAAAAAAAAAAAAAAAACAGAAACCCCAACTGCCTTCCTTCTTTCTCAGTTCGATTAAACTGAATACTGCCCTCATGTGGCAAGAAAGAAAAAAAAGCCACCAGTTTGTGGGTCATTGTGGTGTTGGTGTATGTGTATGTGTGTGTGTGTGTGTTTGAGTGTGTGTGTGTGTTTGAGTGTGTGTGTGTGTGTGGTCACTCCTCTACCCCGGGGCCGCTGCGGGGGAAGGGCAGGGCGACGGCGTGCTCCTGGGCGAGCGCGGCCAGCTCCTTGAGGAACTCGGCGAAGACCACGGCGCAGTAGACGGCGTTCTTGACGCGCAGCGCCTCGGCCTGCCGCTCCAGGCTGGAGGCCGTGGAGGAGGTGGTGGCGCGGAACAGGGCGCTGTGCAGGGACTGGCCGCCGTCGCGCACGTGCGCCAGGGCCATCTGAGCGGCGTTACGCGCCCGGGTCGGGCTGTTGGTGTGGCGCAGGATCAGGTCGCCCAGAGACGGCTTACGGCTCTTCACTGCAGGAGGGATAGAGAGAGGGAGAGGGAGAAAGAGAGAGAGAGAGAGAGAGAGAGAGAGAGGGAGGGAGAGAGACAGACAGAACAGAAAAAAATGAAAGCGTTTTTTTCAGAGACATTCAAATGGAGAATCACAGAAAGATCAATTCACAGACAGATTCAAAGAATAACTAAACAAGCCTCTTCTCTACATACTATAACCAGCACACTCACAAAGAAAGAAAGAAAGAAACAAACAAACAAACAAGCAGCACAATCTAAGGGCTGAATGTGGCTGGATGAGAGCCTGCTGTCCAGCCCACTAGAGGCAGAAGCCCAAACCCCACACATCTAGAGGAGAGGCAACAGAGCTGCTCCTCAGACCCCCAGCTGTGGCGGCCAGAGAGCTGAGGCCACGCGGGAGCAGCGCCGGAGTCCAGTCCGGCCGCAACTCAACCATCTGGGCCTCAACCCCATGGTCAGCCCAGAGCGCTGCCAGCACTGCTCAACACACACACACACACACACACACACACACACACACACACAGGCCTCAGATGACCATAATTACACACAGCTGGACTAGGGCATCTCACTAGAACAGGCTACCCTCTCAGTCCTTTCTTCTAGTCTTTTTTCCTTTCTTTCTGTCTTTCTTTCTTTCTTTCTTTCAGCCTTTCTGTCTCTCTCTTTCTTTCCCTTGTTTCCTCTTGGTTCTACCATTCTGTGCCCTTGCCCCCTCCGCCCGTTCCCAGTCCCCGCTCTGGTGCGCTCACCCTCACCCATGGAGTCGGAGCGGCGCAGGCTGGGCAGAGCGGTGGGCGAGTCGCTCCAGTCCAGCTTGCCGCGGGCCAGCAGGTAGCGCCGGGCTTTCCTCAGCATGGCCGGGAAGTCCTCGTGCATGGCGGCGAACACCTCGATGCGGTTCTTCACCGTGCCCAGCACCTGCGCAGACAGGAACAGGAGGAGGAACTCGTCAAGAGAAACAAAAGTTATTTCTGGCGTTTGAGTTAAAACAGCAAACAGTGAGCAACCTTGACATTAGAGATGACCTGGATTTGTATAGTATCCATCTCCACAGCAGAGGGCAGCAGAGAGCAACTGGAGTTGTTAACCATTTCTATAGATTACTTGTGCTGTCTTGTGTCAACACCTCAAAATAGCAAGGGCATGGACGCTTCTCTACAGAATAAACGCCCATATAATAGGTCATGAGTCAAGAAGACTCCCCGTTATCCGTTTTCAGACGTTCATATATGTTGAGACAGGCCAAATTTTAATACCTACGCACAGCTGCCATTTAGGCTGGTGGATTATCCTGTTCTGCATGCTAGCATGTTCAAACGCATCACCACAGGCTAATACTCTTACTCTGGCTCTAACAGTTGACGCTACCTCCCACATTCATAATATGATAGTCATATGCATGCAAATCAGATGCTAATCATATTCAATGTTTGCATCACACAACAAATATACACGTCTGCTGGCTAAATGCTGCGCATGAAAAAGAAGCATCAAAGTGGGGCAGTTGTGGCCACCTGCTTGGTTTTTGCCATTCATTCATTCATTCATTCATTCATTCATTCATTCATTTACTCACTCACTCATTCATTCATTCATTCATTTACTCACTCACTCACTCACTCATTCATTAATTCGCTTTGCACTGTACACACACATGCATAGCTCTGCAGTAAGCAGTAACCAGGCAACCAACTTTTGACCTTCATCTTCCAAACGAGCTCAGCTGATGGGGCTCTTGGTGCTCAGTGAGGATCAGCTGATGTGGCACAGACTGGGCTTAACTCTATTAACCTTGCACATGATCCGTCTACGGGGGCCTGATGAAACACCTTAGCTGACCAATTACAGGGAGCTGGGCCAGAGCCCAGACATCACACTCATGAGCACGTCTGACAGATGTCTGGTCCCAGGGCAATGCATGTCAACAAGACGCCATGGTACTTAGGATAAAGCCATTCTGAATGCCTGGACCTCTCTACCGCAACGCTTTTCACCTGTAATCGCTTGTGACGCCAGAAAGCAAAACGTACATGCCCCTTGTCAAATGAAACACACATGTTTATCAGCATGCTATTTTCACTCGACTTTTTAAGTGAAAATGGTTTCTACTGAATGTTTGTGTACTGGTACAGACCAACTACAAGAAATTCCCCAGGCAGCAACTCTAGGTCCTGACCCAAAGGTGTGGAAATGTGTTGTTGTGAACAAGCTTCGGACACGTGTTGCTGAGTGAGCTGGGTGTGCTGTGCTGTACGGGCTGGCCGGGAGTGGAGGTGTGTGTGCAGTACCTGGATGAGGGACTTGATGCTGGGCTGGAAGACCATGTTGGTGTTGAGGAGGAAGGAGCGGATGAGAGGCTGCGGGTAGCAGGCCAGCTGGAACACGATGCCCGTCAGCAGGATGTTCACGTACAGGGAGTTCTGCAGCATGTTCTCCAGCTTGGCAAACAGCACCATAATAAACGGTCCTGAGAGGGAGGGAGGAAAGAGAGGAAGGAAAGAAAAAGAAAGAAAGAAAGAAAGAAAGAGAAAGAGAAAGAGAAAGAGAAAGAGAAAGAGAAAGAGAAAGAGAAAGAGAAAGAGAAAGAGAAAGAGAAAGAAAAGAAAGAAACAGAGTGTGAGGTACAACAATTTCATTTGGACATGACTGGCAGAGAGCCACTGCCATAACTGGTAACCAAAGCCACATCAGTGGAGTGACGTAGGTGTTTCTGGGATGTGGGCCTTACCAGTGTATGGAGGAGCGGCCGGCTGGCCCAGGGGCCTGGCAGGACTGAACATCCCTCCCATCGCGTTCTCCATCTTGGCATCGCCGGCTGCCGCCTCGGCCTCGAGCGGCGTGGGCGGCGGCTGCAGCTCGTCCTCGGCGTGCTCGAGGGCGGGCGGCTCTCTGGCCAGCTCCTCCAGGGCCTGGGCGACCGCCCGCCGCTCCCGCACGCGCTCCTCCAGCTCGCGCAGCTCCTGGTGGAAGGCCTCGATGCTGATGCCCTGGCCGTTGGAGTCCCCGGGGGCCGCTGCCGTCGGTGCGCGCTCCAGCAGCTCCTCGATCAGGCTCTCCACCGACTCCAGCCCCCGGCTCACCGCCGAGGAGTAGGAGGAGAAGGAGGAGGAGGCCGATGGGGCCAAGGTCGCCTCCGGGGCTGCTGGGGCGGGAGACGGAGTGGGCTTCGGGGGGGCCTCGTCGAGCGACGGGGCAGGGGCCGGGGCGGGGGCTGTGCAGGACAGTGGTGGGCGGTCAGGCTGGCGGGACACTTGCGGGGGCGTCTGTTGGAGGACGCCGGGGCCACCACGGGCCTCAACGCAACTCCCGCCTCCCTGCGGCGGCGCACAGGCCTCGGGGGAGCACACGCCCACCGCACCGTTCTGGCCCGGCTCTGCGCCGGAGCCACCCGTGCTCACGCTCACGCTCGAGTCCGCATCCACGTCCCGCTTCACCTTCTTCACCTCCATGCCCCCATCGGCCATGTCGGGGCAGCTGTCCCCCCGGCCCGTCCCGTTAAAGAGGGCCTGGTGTAGGGCAGCAGGGGTGGAGGAGGTGGACACAGTGGAGGTCGGCATTGTCGTTGCTGCTGATGATACTGAGGATGAGGATGCGGAGGAGGAGGAGGAGGTGGGCAGGTGCATGGGGGCGGTGTTGAGCGGCGTCTGGTCCCGCTGCAGGCTGCGCTTCTTGCTGCGCGGCGTCAGGCTGATGCAGTTCTTGCTGATGGTCACGTCCCACTCGCCGCTGTCGCGCTCCGTGCTGCTCCACTCCGAACGCGCCGCCGCCACCACCGCCGCCCGCTCCTTCTGGCCGGCCTCGCCTGAGCCTGTGCCCGCACCTGGGACCACACCTGGGACCACACCTGGGCCCACACCTGGGCCCGCGCCCGCACTGGCCGCGCCAGCTGGGCCGCCCTGGAGGGAGAAGTGCTCGGGCACCAGGCTCAGGCTGGGGTGGCTGGTGGGAGGGGGAGGGGGAGCCGGCGCCAGGTTCGGAGAAGGGTCCTCGCCGTCGTAGGGGGCTGACCAGTTGCGGCAGGCCCAGGAGCAGACCTCGATGCCCCGCCGCGCCTCCCGCAGGTAGTCCAGGTAGCCCGACTCCCCGTTGGGCTCGTCGGTGGAGCCCGAGGCCTGGTGCAGGGGGCTGTCGGGGGAGAGGGGAGCGGCTGGAGCCCCTCGGGGGGAGGAGGGAGGCTCGGTGCTGGTGGGGGAGCTAGCCGAGGCGCCGCCGCCCGAACTCTGCTGGCGGATGAAGAGGGCCAGGCGGGACGGCGTGCTGGGTCTGGGGTGGACCGGGGACTCAGCCGTGGGGCTGCCCAGCACTGGAGAAGCAAAGAGGGAGAAGTAGAGGGAGAGAATGGTGAATGATGTTCATAGAAATGACTGCAATACTGCATCCCTCAATGGAACCTTTTTTCTGCACACTGTCTGTAAACAGTCATGAGAGGTACTGTAGAGTAACAATGTGAGTTTCCCTTCTTAGCATGTTCTGAGATGAAGTTGCCACATTTGTCAACTTCATCACCTGTAATCAAGCTTCTCATTTCTCAGTAGTATACATGTGTGGGAATTGTCAGAGATAGAAAAGTTCAACTTCTAAAAAGTTCAACTATGTACCTGGATCTACCCGAGATCACTAATTAGCTGCTCTACCTGGCTGAAGAGTTGTGCAAATTAGAATCAGTTGGTTTAGCGGATGGTTAGCCCAGACATGTGGCAGGACTGACTTTCTGAGGGTGACTTTTCCACCTCTTTGGTATTGTGCATGCATTTCTCATGCAGGCTCACCTTTCCCCCAAAAGGCGGGTTCCTCCTCCCGCTCCCCAGATGGCGCTGTTGAGGCACGGCAGCACTCCGGGATGAGGGAGAGGAACTTGTCTGCCGACTTGCCGTAAATGTCTGTCTCCCTGACCGCACGCCTCTGACTCAGCATCACATGTGTGCATGGCAGCAGATACCTACAGCACAACACACACGTCACTGCAAACACACTCACAAACAGTACACACAGCCGCAGCTAGGTGGCACCTTGGGAAATGGAGGAAGGTCATTCCAAGTGGGATGGAAGTGCTTGGGTATGATCTCAAAGTCTATTCGTCATAGAGGACTGCTTGTTTCACATGTACAGATGAACTGTGGATTACTTGGTACAAATGCTTTAATTGAACCGTTGAGTTACCTTTCCAAAGCACAACATAAAAAGTGGCCAGTTTGTAGAGGTAAATGAATAATACACGGCAGTCTCAATACTCAGTTATCAGTTATATGCCCAATTATGAGCCGTTTGAAAGACTTAATTTCCCTGTTGTTATTTAGCACTAAATGAAGCAAGACAAACACACACACACACACACACACACACACACACACACACACACACTACCTGAGAACGAGCTGTAGCATGAGGTCTTCACAGTTGAGGGACAGCAGTGTCTTGAAGAGGCTGAGAGAAACCATGCACAACTGCAAACACACAAACAAGGAAGATACACATCTTAGCTTCCCCTCAGTGCTATAAAACCTCCCGTATCTTAGGCAGAAATCGGAGAAAGACAAGTTCATGTGTGTGTGTGTGTGTGTGTGTGTGTGTGTGTGTGTGTGTGTGAATAAATCTTGACTGCTGGATCAGGATCAACAATCAGATGAGGATTTATTTTAGATGGTAAAATAAATGAATACCAGAGCACAGGCTAAGTCTGACAGTTGTGATTGCTATTAGAAGCGGTTGCTGAGCATCTCGACTGAAGACTGCTTCTCAATTTGCTTCCTCGAACCGTCTCAGAGTCAAAACCTAAGACCACGCGTGTTATACTAAAACATAAAAACGTAAATCATGGCAACGTGGCAGGTGGTGCCAACCATTGCACAAAACCGGCTCTGACCACATGACCAGCATGCGATCTCCTTCGGCCCATGTTATCGCTGATGTTCCCCGAGCAACAGGGCAACATGACCCTCTCGATGGCACAGGCCTCACTAGTCATTAGTGTCTATATCTCATCTGGCCTTTAGGTGTCAGACAAAGTCCTGTACACTGGTATGGTATGGCCCCCTACCCTGCCGTATACTACACACAGGAGTAACATATGGACACACCAGCATACAGTAAGTACCCAGGAATTCTACAGTGTGTGTGCGTGTGTGTGCTCCTAACTGACCCGCGAGTTGCTGCTGATGCGTGTGAGCAGCGTGTCCAGGATGGTGTCGTTGTCGTGGCGATGCAGCAGGATGAAACGCAGGAAGGTTTTGAGGAGGGACGTTTCCGTGACGCTGCGCAGGAAGAGGTCCAGGTAGGCCGTGCTGGCGATCATCTCATCGACAGACGACTGAGGATAGCAAACCAGGATATGGTACAGAAGGGGACAGAAATAAACATCCTCATTTTGAATGACATTTGAATGACAAAACAGTACAGACCTTTGTGGACTGGAAAAAAAAACGTATCAGAACTATATTTAAATGATTTCAAATTAAAATATTTTCATTTTCCATATTCTTTTGTGATGCAGTTCTATACTCAATTCTAGAGGACCAACCACACCCCGAACACCGCTGAATATGCAACACAATGATTGGCTGTACCTTGTGAAGGGCGGGGCCCATGACTGGAATCAGGAAGCCATTGTGGACGTAATCAAGCAGCTGAGTGCGCACCAGTGGGTGAGAAACCTGCAGGGACACACAGAACAACAGAACACACCTCAGAACAGGGCACAGGGGTGCACATGAGAATAAGTGGAATAGAGTACTATGTCCTCTATTCCAATATGTGGTTTAATGTTCTGCATTTCTCACTAGTAGGTCACGTTGACACTAATGTATGCTCCTGCGTTGTGACCCTGTAGGATATCTGTAGTGGTTCTAAACGGGATACCTCCTGACTTTGACACTGAATGATTAGTCATCCTTTGCTAACTATTTCCCTGTCTAGTTAGAGCAGCTGATGGATCTTTAGGGTGAAGTCATGCTGTCTCTCCCTTGATGCGCATAAATTATTTTTTATTTAGAGGTATACGTTTTCATCGGGGACCAGCGTTTGTTTGTCCGTTTGTCTGTCTGTCTGTTTGTTAGATTAGATTGTTGCAAGATAACTCAAAAAGTAATGGATAGATTTCAATGATATTTTCAGGGAAGCGCAACATACCTCGCTAACCCACTAATCGAGGTTCGTAGTACACCCCACTGGGGCCCTAACTACACAGTCCATTTGCAAAATGCATCATGAACGAGCTTCCCACAGCAGTAACCTTGCAGTGAGAATAGGCAGGGATAAATATTTGCCAATTCCACCGACACAAAGCAAGGCACAATCTAAAAAGGACAACCTGTCTACAATCTGTGCCTTTAGTCAATATAATCAGTGCAGTGGTCATAGGCATTGTTTTTCTTAAAGGATCTGCAGTAAACATGCCATAATGAGAAACAATTACCTCTATGGCATATCAGTGAAGGTCAATTTTAACACAATGTGAACAGGCTTATGCTTTCAATATCTACAGTAGGAAGAGTCTTTTTTAAATGCAATCACAAAAATGACATGCATTTAAATGCATTTTTTGAATGATGATCAGGGCTTACTGAAATACAGTCACAGTACAGTCCCCACTCGCTACTTTAAGATGCCTATACAGTAGGTGTCTCACTGCTCCATGTCATACGTACATGTATGCACATGCTACCCTGTCAATGTCCATGCAGCATGTCTCTTTAGGAGGTTGTCATAACATGGACCAAACATGAACTCAGGATGCTGCTTGTGTTATTACATTAGCTAAATGATTTTGCAGAGTAAATTAGCTTTAGCTCCCATGTAGCTTGTGTGTCCAGACGCATTTCCCATCAATGACAGCCATTAGGCTTTGGAGTACATTAAAGACATCAAACGCGCTAGACTAATACCCTTAAGGCAACAGACACGCTAGAGTAGTCGTCCGCCGTTCACAAAAACAGAGGAACAGATCCTGAGAAACACGCTAATTCTGTCCAGGTTGACGGGTATGGATGAGCGCTCCTGTTGACGTACCTGCACCACAGCGTTGCAGAACTCCAGGGAGTTCATGAAGAGGACCAGCGAGGACACGCCCATCCAGTCCTCGCGCCGCAGCGCGTGCCAGTCGTCCCCGCGCACCTCGATCTTCCGCGGCAGCGACGAGTAGAGAGCGCTCAGGCCCGTGGCCAGGACCTGGAGAGGACGGGTCACCAGTGAGACAGGGCAGGGCAGTCATCGGTGTGTGTGTGTGTGTGTGTGTGTGTGTGTGTGTGTGTCTGGCATCAGACAAGACACACTGTGGCAAGCACTTCATCCTGCTGCTACGCCCATCCATTCATGAAATGAGTCTGGCATATAGCCTGTCCCTACTCCTTATTGCACTGCTGAGAACCTCACACGCAAACAAACTCAACCTATCTCTGCAAGCTCTCTTCCTACACATAAATGGCGCGCCTTCAAGCAGACGGCGCAGTCCTCAAGTCTCTCTAGGCCTGTCAGCTGTCTGGCCCGCATCTCTGGGACACATCAGAGCAGAGGCTGGCAGCAGAGACAGAGCACAGAGCACAGAGAGACCCTGGCCAGTGGCATCAGAGAGAAGCCCTGCTATGAACTTCTTTCTGATCACACTCCGCTACAGACATGGCAACTGACGAGGATGAGGAGGAGGAAGAGGAGAAGAAGGTGTGGAGGGTTGGGGGTTGGAGCTCCCTCCCTTGTGTGGTGGGATATGGCCTCAGTAGTGAGGTGATGGACACCTCAGAGCATCCAAGGGGCAGTGGGAAAGGCCTCAGTGTTCTCCACCACAGCAGTCAGAAAATGCAGGCAGGCAGGCAGGCAGACGCCAGATTACTGAAGCTGAAGCATAGCGCCCCTGCAGAGATATGCACCATTGATGAGGGGGGGGGGGGGCGACAACACAAACACTCCCCCCCCACCCCAACCCACCGCCTCTGTCTCATGAGTGGGGCAGAGAGGGAGACGATCAAGGAGCAATTCAAACGTGCGCCGTGATTGCAGCGAGGCTGGGCAGAGATCAAAGTGTGAGACAGAAGCAGCGATAGGAGCTGCTGCGGCTGGAAAACAAAAGAACTGGGGTGACTGGAGGGGGAGGAAGAGAGGAAAGATAAGAGGAGGAATAAAGAGGGGGATTTTTTTCTCTCAAAAGATCGAGGAGAGTAGGACAAGTACAGGATTGGACAGAAAAGAACACAGAGAGGGAGGGAGTGGGAGAGAAAGAGCGAGAGAGGGAGAGGGAAAGAGAGAGATGGAGAGCGATTGGAGAGAGAGAGAGATGGAGAGAGAAGAATAAAGGGTGGCACACATTCATCCTAGATGGCACCTCGGCTGGTCGGCGGCCTAAGTAGGTCAGATCCGACCTTATCTAATATTTCATGGGTGAGAGAGGAGAAGGGGGAGAGGAGTGTGGAAGAGACTGAAGGAGAGGCAGAGGACATGGAGGAGCTTGGGCTGGGGCAGAGAGGGACAGAAACCGACGAAGAGAGGACTGCTTCTCCCAACAACAAAATGTTTACATAAAGCCCCTCAGGCCAAGCCTCTTGCTGGTGGAAACATTAGAACATTCGTCCGTTGTCTCTCCGCGGCGGCTCGTGTGGGCATGGCGAAGACACAGCGCCACCACAGCAGCCGTCCGCCGGGAGCACAATGGCCGCCTGTGCGGCCCGACAGAGTGCCAGCTCATGCCACTTCGCTCTCCCGTGCGCACCCACGCCCACACACACTGTGGCATCAGTGCTCGAGACAGGCGCTCTCTGTCCACAGAGCCTCCACAGACACACAGCGCCACCCAGACACACACTGAGCCAGTGTTTCCATCCCGCATCACAGCAGCCATGGCGCGCACACACATACACATTATGCTTCTGGTGGGACAACATACAGGCAACATACAAGACAACAGTCCCAATAACAGGTGGGGAATTCCTGCAATCTTAGCATAAAACTTTGGCCGGCTCCACGGATTGATTCAAAACACAGTCAGCGATCACAATCATTCTAATTCATCCACTGAGCCTTGTTCCTTTTTTTCCGTCCCAAGCCAAGTCCACCAACACCAGTGACACTTCACCCTCACAACTCCAAACAGTGGTCTTTGTATGGGTACGTCCTCTGGGACATCTAGTGAAATAAGGAGATCTTTGCAGATTGCTGCAAATGTGAGTGAGTCATGTCTACATGCAATCACTCTGTGTGAGCTGAAATGCTCTCAGACTTGGTCTCACAGTGGACATGCTCAGCGTTTAGTGTTGCAATCTGGAGAATGCAGAAATAAACAGACCTGTGGCCAGGCTGAATCCTGTTGATGACAGGAGCGCCTGCCAAATATGATATGCTACACTTCTGAATCTCCACAGTTGGCTTGCATACTGACTGATTATAAATGGCTGAAAGGATGATGATGCAAATCACAGTTCAGAGTGATGACAGAAGTCTAGTTTACTTTCCTCATGGCAACATTACAGTAGAAAATTTATTTCTTTAAACAAGAAGTTAAAAGCTACCCGTAATAGTACACAACCTGAAACCAATCCTTGAATTCATCTAGGTAAGGCCCCCACTTCACACTCAGCTAATGCAGCTGTTCGTTGTATACATCAAAGCTAAAGTGGATTTCAAGAACATTCGGAGAAGAGTCCAAAACGTCTTCTGATCATCAGTGCAGGTGGAGTGTATGAGTGTATGAGTGTATGAGGAAGAGAGCATGTGAGAGGTACAGAGGGGGGCGGAGCAGGCGAGAGCTGGTACCGGGCAGAAGTAGGAGTTCTCGGTGATGTACTGGGCCACGGCCTCGTTGCTGGCGGACGTTGCCATGACGAGCAGCAGGGCGTCGCGGGCCTGCTGGCCGATGGCGCCGTGCCGGTGGATGAAGGGCACCAGCAGGGAGAAGATGAGCAGGTTGGTGGGACCCTGAGGGGCCGGCGTCGCCTGGAACAACAGCTCCAGCACCTTGGGCTCCCGCGCTGTGCACACACACACCTGAGGAGGAGAGGAGGAGGAGGAGGAGGAGGAGGAGGAGAAATGTCAGAGATGAAGAGAGGGGGGGGGACACAAAGACGTTGAAAAGAACAGACAGAGCAACAGAAATATGCTTTGAAAGCAGGAGATGCGCAGTCTGCAAATATTCCACAGAGCCCTCATTCAGAACGACAGCGCAGTCACATCAGCGACACAGACCTGCTCATCAGCACAGTCAGCAACAGCAACAGCATAATGTAGACATAGAGCTAGACTAGAGCAATAATAAATAAATAAATAAGCTGTTTCCCCTTGAGTGGAGGCGCTCAGCTCACCTGGTTGAGCAGGAGCACGAGGCTGGCCTCGAGGGCGGGCGGGCAGCCCAGCTGGGGGTCGGCGCAGGTGGCCAGCAGGCAGAGCAGCGGCTGCAGCACGGCCATGTGCTGGAGCAAGGGCTGCTGGGACTGGCCGATCAGCATCTCAAACAGCTTGAGCAGCGCCCCCTGGCTGTCGGGGTCCAGGCCGCGGCGCACGTGCCACTCCACCAGCCGCTCCAGGACCCGCTCGGACACCACAAACTCCAAGATGGGCCCCATGCAGGCGGCCGCGGAGGAAGAGGAGGAGGAGGAAGAGGAGGAGAGGACCTCGGGGTCGAGCTCCTGGGGCCGCTCCTCGGCCAGCAGGCACAGCATCTGGTCGGTGTTGTTCCTCACGGCGGTCAAGTCGTCAGCGCCACTGGACATCGAGTCCTTCTGCTCCAGCACCCACGACACCTGAGAGAGAGAGAGAGAGAGAGAGAGAGAGAGAGAGAGAGAGAGAGAGAGAGAGAGAGAGAGAGAGAGAATATTTCGGCTCAATCTAACTCCAACTTCATGTTTGATGCTGCTTTATCAGTTCATTTGTTGGTGGGTTACATGAACAACATTTCCTTTCCATTCTTTGCAACTATAAACCAAAACTGTTAAAACTTTGATAATTTCCCTTTGCAACATGTATTTACCTTTTCAACTGTGTATTACGTACTACTATGTATTACACTAGTCAGGTTTAAAGATTCCTATTTATTTTAGCGTTCCACTAGTGACACGGACTGTGAAGAGCAGTGCACTAGAGAAAGCTCTGCTTTCGTCACCGGAAAACCCCTTGGAACCTGTCCCTGTTGTGTGTGTGAAATAAAGCTGCGTAACGATCACCCGGAGGGGAGTAGATCTCACGTGTCCTACAAATCTGGGGACCACACACAGAGATGCTATTTCACACACACACACACACACACAGATCAATAATATCTGACAGCGGCTCAATCTGTGTGTACACATAAACAAGTGAAACAGCAAGTTGACACAAGCGTATCTACATTACGCCATCATCCAAAACAACTGTAAGCTACCACTGTACTGTTCAATGGCCAACAGAGTGGTGCAACTGGTTTTAGCATAACAGGAGAATGAGAGAGAAAGAGAATGTTTACATGAGTATGGGGAAGAGAGAATGAGACTGAGACAAAGTTCTCTCTTTTCCAAGTTCTCTATATTTCTGTATTGCATGGTTTATGCTTGGGCAACACTGTTTCCTTTTACATGGTCATGCCAATATAAAGCGTATTGAATTTAAACTGAAAGTGAATTGGACTGAGCTAGTCAGAGTAGAGAAAACACACCAAGGTAAAAACCTAGGCAAACAAAGTGTGCCAAGCAGAGGAGGAGAAACCACAGAGCCGAGCACGGGGGCTGATTTGAGTTGTCCATCCTCACCTGTCTCCAGTGGTTCTGGAAGACCATGAGGCAGGTCTCCGGGTCAGCCATGCAGGGGCTGGAGGGGGCGGCGTTTCGGCCGGGCCTGGAGCCGGCCGCCCGCGGGTTCAGACGGCTTAACCAGCTCATTCTGCCCTCACACGCTCGCCGAGGGGAGAGAGAGAGAGAGGGAGAGAGAGGAGAGGAACGGAGAAGAGGAGAAATGAGGAAGAGGGGGAGAAGAGGGAAAGGGAGAGAACAGGGGGAGAAAAGGAGGGGAGGAAGGGAGGGGAGGGGGGGCTCGGGAAAGGTGGAGAGGGAAACCCCCAAAACAAGAGGGGTGGAGTGTCCTCCTACACAGGCGGAGGGGTGAGTGAAGAGGAAGGGGAAGGAACGGTTGCCCTGGAGTGTGCAATGCTGTGGCCCGAGGGGAGGCGGGGGGGGAGGAGGAGGGTGTGTGTGTGGCCGTCTCTCCGGATCCCCGTCAGCACAGAGACGGGGCGATCAGGTGGTGTGGAGGGGGGGGCGAGGGCAGTCAGAGATCCCTGCAGACCCTGTCATCCAGCCTGCAGCCTGCACCACTCCATTCTCAGACAGACACACTCCTGCAGAGGAGGGGGAGAGGGAGAGAGAGAGAGAGAGAGAGAGAGAGAGAGAGAGACATTAATTCAGTACGCATTAGAGTAAATGAACCGCTCTCTTCAAGGACAGTAGATAAGTCTTTTAAATCACTGATTTAAGTGCTTAGGAGTCAATATTTTATTCATATAGTAGCTAAGATTATAAAGCACTACAGCATGATACAGCAGTCATCACAGTCCACATACCAACAGCTCACACATTAAACACTGACCGTATTCATGTCCAGTGAAAACACAGAAACCATGACTTTTCTCTGCAGAAAAGAACTTACCACCTTCAACAGAACAATCAATATCCCCACACATTAGAAGACGCCTTCAGCGAAAACACACAGTCTAGCTCGGCACCCACGATGAGATTACACTGATCTAATCACAGGAAGAGCTAAAGAGTTTCACCTCGAACTTCCTGTGATGTCAGAACACTTCCTGAGAGTGAAAACACTCAAAAGCCTCCCACCCAGCAATAATATGCAACAGAGCCCCTCCAGCAGCCCTCCAAACCCTGCTACCCCCCAGAGCCGAGCGAGAGAACCGAGAGAGAGAGAGAGAGAGAGAGAAAGAAAGAGAGAGAGAGAGAGAGACAGAGAGAGACAGAGAGAGAGAGAGAGAGAGAGAGAGAAAGACAGACAGAGACAGACAGAGACAGAGAGAAAGCACAGAGACCGGGCTCAAGGAACATGAGACAATCTCCACTACACACCATGGACAGGCAATCAAAAGCAGATGATGGGCACCAAACTACTGAGCCCAAACTCACATTTTACTTCTTACAATTGTTTGTAAAAACAGAATAACCTAGCTTTATGCTGAACTGTTTGTTGACATACTGGATAACTTTCAGCCCCAAAACCTCCCATGTCAACAAAAAAAGAAGATATGTTACATTGTCCTGGTAAAATTGGCTGAGGAGGAAAAACACAGACCAAATTCACGTTGGAGTTTAAATATGGACTGAGGGGGGGAAAAGCCTGAACTCTGCCACCTCTGAGAACTACTTTTGAGAAGGAACAGGCGTGTTTTGATTTCTCGGGAAGCCTGGAACAACAGACATGGAATCTAAACGGCAGAATGGCATGTGGACGACTCCACCCTGCCATCCCCAAAAACTTCCTGGAATCTCACATGACTACAGGCTTCCTTCCCTAGGAGAGGCCCAACTGACATCATCTCTAAGGAGCTCAGGCCGACCCGAGCGGGTGGAGTCCAGTCTGCTGAAACAGACGAGGAAAACTATCACAGTCCCGAGAAGACCCTCCCATCGGAATAATTTACAGAGAAAACAGTGCAACACTAAAAACCTCCAGATTAAACTATGCACAAATACACACACACAGACAGACAGACAGACAAACACACAAGAGTGCAAAAAAATATATATATGAAAAGCTGACCCAAACAGACAAACCACAATCAATTGGTCTCTGCGGGTAGCATGACCTACGTTTGAACTGAGAAACACTGCCCACTTAGTGCAAACAAACAAATCGACGAAGCCAAGCGCTTGAAAAATGTGGGTAAACAGAGCTGGCCACGAGTCCTGTTTCTTTCCTGGTCTGCTACACGCTGCATGGTCAAGTTTCCCATATCAGAGAAGAGCCATGGGCGTGTGTGTGTGTGTGTGTGTACATATTTATAGCAAAGGCTCTTGAGGTCAGACAGTATGACACATAATGGTCCTGGGAACCCTGACAGGGTTGCGTGCACGCACAGACACAGCTGAGTAATACAGGGTTTTTGGAACCTTAATTACACATGTGCCTTTTCTTGACCTTTCAACTTTCACCTGACTTCTGAGCTAATCAGCTGTGTCAGGTCATAGCCAGCTGACCCCTTTGACTCACACACACTCACACGCTGACACACAATATGGCCTTTTGGTTGTGCATGTTTGGTTGTGCATGTGTAGGAGTGCTTCTGTCTTAAAAAGAAGAACACATTAAGCAACTTCCACACCAAGTACTGAGGCAGATGATTAAGCACCTTCATCACGCTGTTTCACTCATCCTGACTGCTCTGACACAACAGGGGAAGAGGTTCAACAGTCAGCATCAACAGCTGGCAAACAGACACAATCTTGACTAACAAAATGGACCCATATCCCTACCCTAAAGGTCACCATAAACCCATTTCTTTTAACCTTTTCTTGAAAGAGACAAACTGACAACTCAAAAGTAGGCAGATAGCCGAGGTTAGGAGTTAACAACTAGTAGAATTATGGTTTAAGCTAAATATTTGACAGCAGTCAACAACTGGTTTGCAACGTAATTCCCAGTGGAGAGCTTGTCGTTCAAATACCTAACATGCTTAGTATGCATGAAGCACTGCCCTGTGATCCAGATCTCTTCCTTATGACCACTATGTGGACTTGAACTGCGAACACACACACACACACCCCTTCACTCTCACCCCCATTCTCAGGAGGACAGGACAAATTTTAGCGCCGAGTAGGGCACCTTCAGCGTCCTCACTGCTTGTGTGTGTGTGCGCGTGTGTGTGAGGGACAAAGACAGAGAAAAAGGTCAAGTGTTTCTATGTGACAGTGTGTGTGTGTGTACGAGAGAGAGAGAGAGAGAGAGAGAGAGCGAGAGAGAGAGAGAAACATGCTCTTACTTGAACTGAGGTTTGGTGTGGCGAGCTAAAGCTCCATGCTGTCTCAGGGGCTCTGAGTCATAACTCCAGTCCCTCCAGGACTCTCAGTAACGTGCTGCACGCTGCTGCTCTCGCCTGTGCTTCGGTCGCTTGCTGTGGTCAGCGTCCTGCAGAGGGAGAATCAATAGAGTCTGATTTGAATAGAATGGAGGATAACAGCCGGTGTCTTTAGGTAAACAGAAACATGCTTGCGAGTCGTTTTTCTGTTCTGACGGCAACAGAGAAATGTTCCAAAATGCAAACCAACACAAACACAGGTCGATGCTTGGTGTTTATGTTGACAGAAGCTTTCAGTACATTGTGTTCATAAATGAGATAGACCTGTTCTGATTTCTTATCTTTCAAACTCAATAAGTAACTCCATGTGGCTTTTTCCATTTCATTTTGCAAATCCATAATCATATTCTATTACATTCTTTCTACGTAACGCTACAGTCTGTTTGTGTGACTGAGTTAAAAAAAGATAACCACCTTCACCTAAAACACCCGGTGCAACTCTCTGGCATCAAGACCAATCCCCACCAATGATCCTCCGCTTAGCCAAAACAACGGTCCACGAACTCGTCCCAAGTTTCCATTCACTTAAATCTTCTTGTGACAGCCATTCCCTTTCTAACAAGTGTGGAGAGAAGAAAGGCCTTTTTTCACCATTGTGAGATCCCTGAAGCAGTGGAACACATTCGTTTTTCCAGCTCAGTGACTAGAGGCCATGAAGGCACAGGCGCTTCCTTGTGTTGTGTTACGATTTGTTTATTCAACTGTGAGCCTGTTGAGACCACTAAGAGGCACCAGCACTTGAGGATGGAGCATTCACTTGCACTCACACACTACTAGAAAGCAAGACATGGATATGGATGGAAAAAGCGACAAGGTTGTGGGTTACCACTTGCATAGACGCACTGGGCCTAAAAGTCAAAGTTAATTTAAATTAGTAAATGCTCTGGGGTTGCTTCAGGTCAGGCTAGGAGGCAATAAAAAGTCAGCTAACTATCTGAATAGACTGGATGACTAGGTTGTTCCATCAATGACAGCATATTCCAGGATGGCAATGCAGGATTTCATCAGGATGATCATTTGCATGCGAATTGGCCACCACAGTATCCTGGTCTGAACAATGGAAGTCTGGAGACGACTTTATGAAGAGGTTCAACTTTCATGTTTATCTTTCTGCTGGCCAGGCAGTAAGACTACTACTGCCTTACCAGGAGAGAGAGGTACACAATCTATTTACTATGCAACCTGAAAACCAGCGAGAAGCATATGACCAAAGCACAAAGAGAGAAAAATAAGCAATGCAAAGCTGTCTCAACAGTAACGATCGCAGGAAGCTTAGTAGTTTGAATTCAGAGAAAGCAAAACACACCACCATTACCACTCTGTGCTAGGGAAACTATGACTAACACAAAGCTAATAATAAAACACATATGAAAGTAACGTCCATTCAATTCTGACAGCAGCACTGACCTCTAAATTAGTGTAAACCAGTGAGTCATGGGATGATGACCAAGCTGGAGCACTTCACTGAAGCCAACTTCCTGATTTTACTTCGGACAAATATATGAATCCTAGTAGTAAGAGTGAGAGAGAGGGGGAGTTTAGAAAGAAGCAAGCTTGCTGGACGAGACAAAGTCACTTCCGCCCCCCAGCTATAATGAATCATTAGCCAGATGTCCTGCTCACCTGGTCAATGACGCAAAAAGTAGAGTGAATTTCACACTACTGTCTGCAACAAAACAACTACAAGACAAATACGCATCGCTGTAAAGGCATTCTCAGACAATACTGATATTGCTGATATCCTGACAATTTCTTTCTCTTCTACAGGAGTAACAAGTGATTAAAACACAGACCTACCTACAATGGAGGAAAGACATCACAAAACAATCTTCTGTAGAGTACTGCCTAATGTTTAAGCACCCATTATGGCCCTGAATAAAAGTTGATGGACTTTCAGGACACGTGCCTTAAAAAGTATCCTTACACCCACTTTTTACATTTGTTTCAAATCTACTACTGATGCTACTAATCTGTAGACGATGTTGTGTTTGACAGGATATTTGGCCTTTGCTTTGTGCATGTTGCCAGAAATAAAAGCAGACAGTCTAATGCATGGGCTTGGCTAATGCCAGATGCATGGGCATTCATTGATTTGACCGTTATATACTTTGAAAGATTTATGTAAAAATAATTTGGCATAGATCGCTTCTTCGTTTTTTTCCTCATCAGAGTATAGCTTGAATTTTGTCGTCATCAGGATGCTCGAGAGGCATTGTTGTAGGGAGGTAAGAATAACTGGGGAAATTTTGATATGAAATGTCAACCAATCATCTGACAATATATGCTTAATAATGATTGATGATGAAAGACAATACGATTTCATCTGTTGCATGCAATAATGCATGTGTTCAGCAAAAAATACATAGTCATGCTTGAAAGCTCAATCATTCCCCACAATGATGACAACTGGACACTTTATCAAAACTCTAGGTGAATATATTACAGGTTTAGATAGACATAAGTTTCTGTTTACAGGTCACATTCTTTCCACTCCCTTATGCTGTTGTACGGGTACAAAGTTCAGTTTGGCAAGCACTAAATTGCAGGATGTCTCGTGATGGCAAACAAAGATGTGACAAGAGAAATGCAATAAAAACGCTGTTTTCCTTAAGGTCTCAAAACCCCTATGTCGTTCTTCTCGGGATCAGGAAACACAACTTAACATTATCAATTGCACAGTTTAGGTAAATGCCCAATATGTATCATATTATGTTCATCAGCAATTCGACAGTACATCGTTATGTACAATTCTAACGCTGTCAAGTTCAGGCTGCATAACTTACACGTCTATGGTAGTAGCAGGCTATCTTCCTTCTTGGCAGTGACTGGTATCCAGTAGCCAATACTACCGAAATGAGTCTAACGTTGCTCCTGTATGGTTACTTCACACACAAGTTTTAACTTGACAGTTACAGAAAGAATGTATTTAAGAGGTGTGTGTCTTGAAGGTGAGAATGTAAAGCGTTGGATACTAGCGATAACTGGACTATGACACCAACACCAAGGTGGTGCAGAGCTTAGTAGCAGTGATTTTTTTCAGACCATTACATTTATCCAAGTCTGACGTTACTCAAGATTAGTCGATGAACCATTAAACTCATATAAAGTACAGTTATAATCAACGAGCCAACTTACACCCTTTTACTGAGGAGCATCATCATTTGGGAGCATTTCAAGCTATTCAATAGGCAAGGCTTGTGTACAAAATTTCAACCCTAGAAGCTAATTAACTCGCTAGCTAAAGAGCTAACGTAATCCATTAGATATTAACGTAGTGTGACTTGTTCACTTTAGGCCAGAAGCAACACATCGATGCATAAAACAGTTACTTCACACACTGCAATTAGCCAGTAGCTAACAGGTAGCTAACTAGCCATCTATCTATGGAGGTAACGTTAACGTGGAACGAATGGATTTGATGTAACGTTATGGTCCCAGGTAATTTCATTTAAATTAAGGTTATTGAAATTCACAACCACAGCTGCCTGACAATAACTATGTACTTAGTAAACCTTATTCCACTTAATCTAATCTATTTCACCCAATAACATTGATGTTACAATGGCTAAAAGTTATCCGGACGGTGGTGTTATTTAGCCTACCACAACCATACACCAGCTAACTCAGGGATAAAACATGCTATCGCTAGGTGGCTAATGTTAACCAAATCAAATTGAGGTAACGTTGATGATTTATGCAGTGATTATTATGATCAAACATGTAATGTTATCTGTAACTAGGTAAACAGCATGTCATTAGCTACTGTTGTTTATGTCCCTATAGCAAACTAAAAGGGCAGCTGGACCAACGAAATGACATTTATCACGCCACGCAGTACATCCCAGTACCGAGTGCAGGGCTGTCCAAACCATCCACTGCTATCAGATTGAACTGGCATTATAACCGTTAACGTTACTTCTGTCGCAGTGTGGAGCATACCAATTGCTAATATTAAATGTTTAATGTGCTGATGCCACTGTCAGCTACTTAAAATGCCACAAATCTCAGCGTTGGTAACGAATGAAGCCACCCACCTGCTTTATTTCCAGTATTTTCAACGTTTAGCGTTCGGTTGCCGAGCAGTGATTTGGAATAAACAGCCTATGAAGAGCTGCTAGCAAATCAATTCTCATCACGTCAGACAAGGTGCCTTTTCCTGAAAAAAGGTAAACATAAACCAATGGCAGCAGAGGACACTCATTCACACCATTAATCTTCCGGGCCAGTTATCCACCGCAGTATTGTGCCAGTCATAAACAAACGTTGGTCAGATTTCTCAATCACTCTCCCTTTTCGCAGCCATCTTACTAGAATCGCTCAGTCACACCCACACGCAAGGGACGTTATGACGTCTTGTAAGAGCCGTACTAGCCCGTGAACCCGTGCAGTCACTACTGAGTGCTTGCATGATCGCAGGCTTAACAAAAACTAAAACTTTTTTTCTCTCTAAAATTATGCATCTATAATCATATAATGTCAATGCTCTTGGATGACATCTGTTGTGCAGCATATTACAACAGTGTGCGTGTAGTTTAGTTAGTGTAGGTGTGTGTGTGTGTGTGTGTGTGTGTGTGTGTGTGGGTGGTGGGGTGGTGGGGTGGAGGGGTGGAGGGGTGGAGGGGTGGGGAGTTTAGTGTTCAGTAGAATGACAGCCGCAGGGAAGACATATCCTCTAAACTTTACTTGCCCGGGTGCAGAGAGGCTTTTAACGCTTCCTGGATAGGAATGAGATGAACGGTCTATGATTGGGATGTGAACAATCTTTCCTTGATCAAAGTAGAGATGTTGAGAGTCCTCGAGAAGTCTTCAGAGATGTGGACACCCAGAAACTTGAAGCTAGTGACACGCTTCACCTCAGTCCAGAGATGTGTGCGCCACATTTTGACTCCACAATGAGCTCTTCTTGATGTTGAGAGCCAGGGTAGGTTGTTGTCTGTGTACCACAATGTAGGTGCTGGACGTCCTCTCCATCTCACCATTGCTGATGAGACCTATTGTAAGGTCGGCTGCAAACTTAACAATGGTGTCAGAGCCATGTACAGGTGTGCAGTCTAGGTGAAGGGAGTAAAGGATGGGGCTCGACACGCAGCACTGTGGTGCACCAGTATTCAGGCCAGGGTGAGGGTTGCAGGGGTGTTTATCTAACCTAACAGACTGCTGGTGGTTTGGAAGTCCAAAATCCAGTTAGACAGGGAGCTATATTAAAACCCAGTTTACGTAGTTTGGTGATCGGTTTGGAGGGGATGATGCTGTAACTGTTGAAAGCAGAACTGAATTCAATAAACTGCACTCTCACACAGGTGTTGCTATTGTCAAGGTGGGACAGAGCGGAGTGAAGTGCCGTGGAGATACCAGCCTCCATACTCCTGTTCTGGCAGTAGGCGAATTGGAAGGGGTTCAGAGAGGGTGGTGAGCATGTCTTGAGGTGAGCCAGGACCAGCCTCTCGATGCACTTCATGATGATGGGGGTGAGTGCAACCGAACAGAAGTCATTTAGGCTCATTGCAGTGAAGTGTTTTGGTACTGGCACGATAGAAGTGGTTTAAATGGCGTAGGGACAGCTACTTGACACCGGATTCTTTTACCTGAACTTGCAAAAAGCAACAAATCTAGCCTATATGTCTACTTGTATTACAAGCCTTGCTTTCTGTTGTGACAACCAACAAATTCAGATTACGTCAGGTCAGTCAAGAATGGCAGATCAATATCCGCACCAACTGGATGGGCTGTACAGAACAACCTGTACTGTATTTCCTAAACTCTAAGGGTTTTACCATGCTTAATGAGAAAAAGGTTGTTCTAACGTCAAATGGCCTTACCTACCATTTGAAGTATGGTATGGAAAGGAGGTAGTCTGACTATCACCATACTAAGCTCAGTCTTTCACCCAGCCTAGAAAGGAGGTACAAAATGTTCAGATCATCACGTTATCAGACAAAAAAAATCAGTTCTTATTTAGTTAGCCAATGGCTCCATCTAATGGATGAATGTGCAGTTGGTGTCTTCAGTAGTTATAGAATGTTTGGTAATACCCATTGGAAACAAACCTGATTTGGCTACAAAACAAAGAAACAATCAAATCACCAGCTCTTTTCACTCAATACAAGTCTATTTAAAATAAAATAAATAAATAAACATTGGAGACCAATGTTTTAGTAGCTTCATTTAATAATCAACATGGCATTATGTACAAAGCAAGCAAATTAAGGTCCTAACTTTTGGGCACAAACTGAAATCTGTTTTTAAAACAAGAAAAGCTATGGGTTTTCAGAGCAGGATTCTTAATTCTACAATGTAAATATAGGTTTACTGGTCACAGTCCCATACTCTCATTAACAGTGTGTTTTGAACTTATCTTTACTTGTCCCTAGTGACAAGCCACTGATGTGATTTACTAACTATAAAAATTACCCTAGGTAAAACTCCCTGCTCTGGTATCAAAACATACCTGGTTGATTAATTTGCTTTAATGGTGTGCATGGCAACTTCTGCTAGCAGTCAATAACTCAGTGTCTGCAGGTGTATAGGGGAAACAGCTGTCTTTTCTTCTCTATTCTGTACAAATATCATAGATCATACTGCAATAAAGTAACCTCATCTGTGTACAGAGCTTTACGTGGAAAGATGGTGTAGGGTGCAGATGTGCAGATAAAGAGTGAAAATGGTTAACTACATTCTGAAGATTTCACTCATTCTTGGGGACTGCACTCATTTACAAAGGGGAAAAAAAACTAAATCATAATTGTCCCTTTAAAATGGGCATTGTTCGTGAGCCTTTGCTAATTGTTCTTTTTCTACACAGCAAGACGACAAAACACAAAACGCACAGAAATGAACATCAACACAGCACAAATTACTGTCCAGGGGTCAATACATCTACCGGTATGTTTCTTCCTTCTTCGCTTCAGCCCTCTGGCCATATTTACAACATGGCAGTCTGATTGTCATTTCCTTCTAAAAATGCCAAACCAGCTCTCATACTTGGATGATACTACCTTGGTGTATAGTTTTCAGTAATGTCAATCACCTGAAACTATACTTTTGCCAACCACAGAAGAAGAAAAAAAAAGCAGAATCTGAATTTTAAAAAGGTCCCACTGCATGTCCAGGATAAAATCAAGTGAAACGTCCTCAATCACTTCAAGTAACCACTAGTGAAACATTATAATTAAACTGCCTGCATTAAAAAAGGATTCAAACAATGTTCCTAGTAGCGCAAGCACAGTTCCCCAATAACACAAGAGCAAGTTTTGCAACCAAGCAAATTCAATTAAATACTGGGTTTCTGAAAATTAGAACAGAAAAACATGGCTTGCTCTTCTGCCTCCATTCTACTTGTATTTAAACCAGTACAACCAAACATTACAGAGTATTACAGTAGAGGTGGATTAATGAGCTACGGGCCATATCATCTAGGACCACAATTTACAATCCATCCATGGAAAGTGAACACAAAAAAATTAAAAAAGGTTAAAAGCTTACAGGTTTACAACATTTGTATAATTTATCCCAAGTCTTAGACAATTTTGCACTACAATCAAATGGGCAGTTAACATATGAGTAAAATGTCATGTGGAGGAATATTCGTTAAGTTCCTTCAAGTAGACACTCGTAATTATACAAAATTGTAGTTCCTGAAAGAGCAACTTCTCGCATCACATCGTCCACCATGTGTGTCCTGACAACAGCATGACTGGACATTTTCAAACACTTTTCCTATTCCTATTAAGATGGACTCTTGCATTTATAATCCTGTCAATTCAGTCAATATTCTCCAGAAGCGTAATGAAAACCTGCCATTTCAGATCTGTTGATGACTGCTGCCCCAAAACTGTGGTCAGTCAGGTTCCACTTTCTGAAGATCCATTGAAATGATTCCATCTGAGTATTGTCTACAAAGGTAATCACCAAATCCAGCAAGTCCACATCATGGGCAGAAAAGGTGAGGAGGTATGGCCAGAAGTTGATTGAGACTGGAGGGGAAAAAAGGGAAAACACATTATGGCAGGCACCTGCAGCAATGGTGTATAACCGATACAGTCCATATACTGTACATAGCTATTGGTAGGCCTGTGGCCGCTCCAAATGAAACGCATGTAATAAAAACCATGCAAGAAATACGTATACACGCCTGCCCCAAACAAAGGCCTATGCTTGCACAGTAGTGATGCGCGGTTCAGCCCATTACCTGCGGGTCGGTCAGATTTGGGTAGGCCTATTAGTTTTTTTCTAAATATTGCGGGTGGGTTGGGTCAAAAAAGTAAAAATGCACATTTCTCACTTGGGAACTTATGACATTAGGTGCAACAAATTGTGCCAACATTTTGCATTACGGACTTTCTAAATCGCATGCGACATGCTATGACCTTAAAGGCATGACCACTTTCACACATGCAGAGCTCTCTTGCAGTCAAAAGCGCTCTCACAAAAGGTCAATCGCGCATACGCTATGTAGCCTTATGATCTGGGATATGGAAGGTTGTGCTGGTGCACAATGCGAGAACACCTTGCTTCTGTCATATACACGAATGAACAGCTGTGCTCATGCGGAATGTGTTTATGCTTGCCAGTGTTTCACGCAAAAGTAGCCTATGAAGTTGCAAGGGGAAATATTAATGGAAAATCGTTATGTCCATGAAGATGAGATTTAACACTGGCTATGTCTAGGCTGCAGATTCCAATTATGAATGGTGTGGAACCCCTTGGATTGGGGTTTGGGGGATGGGGGATTTGGTTTGGATCTCCCGAAGAATCGGGTTTGGGCGGGTTTTAAAAAAAAGCCCACCTGTGCAACACTATTGCACAGCCTTAGTAAGACCCCAACCATAATTTGAGGATTGACAATATGCATGTTTGTTGTGTTTTATAACAAATGCGACACATCTTTATTCCAGTGCATTTTTCTTAACAGAGACTGAGACTCAATTTTGGTTGTTTTGTTCATTAATTGTGTGTAATTTAAAATGTCTTTCAGTGTCAGTGTTAAATATTCTTTAGAATGATAAGTTTATTGATCTTTGATAAGGTGTACCTGCATTATTATGCCATTATCATTCTATATAACGATTGTCTCAGAAAGGCAATATTATCGCTTATCGCAATCACTTCTGGTACAATTTATCGTCCAGAAAGAAATGTTTTCATGACAGGCCTAGCTAAAGGTTTGGAATACTTACTGTGGGCACTAAGTGAGCACTAACAACATATTAATATGTTATATCAACTAGAATTTACCTGGTTCCCATCACTCATCGTCAGACATGTGGGGCTTGGCAATGGCCATCTCCTCCTTGCATGCTGCTATTTGCTTGCATTTCTAAAATGACAAAAAAAACACTTAATTTCACACTCAAACGGCAATGGAAGACTTCACATTTAAATGCAATGGAAGTATTTATGCTAAAAGGAAAGTTTTGGTAAACAAAAATACAAAATACAAACCTCTGTGAGTTCCTTGATGCTGAAGCTATTGGCCTGTTGAGTCACCTTTCTCTTCACCTCTTCAATATTAGCAAGGTTTGGTGTGGGCACAGGAGGTGGCTTGTTGGTAATGGTGGGAAGTGGTGGCATGGGGGACATAGCAGCTAACGCTCCCATGTTGGAAAGGGCTGCGGTCATTGTAGCTGCAGTCATACTTGCCATGGCAGCATTCATGGGCATGTTGGGCATCCCTGGCATACCTGGTATTCCTATGGGCAGATTCATTGGCAAACTCATGGGCAGTGGCAATGGTAATGACAGAGGTTGAGGAGCTGGAGTTGGAAGAGGCAGTTGGAGAATGGCTTTAGGTTTCAAACTCTCTGGGATAGGCACTCCAGCCTTAGCACACATGGCAGCAGCATTAGCTTTTGCGATCTCCAATAACTGGTCTTTGTCTGTCAAATGAACAAATGGAAAATTCATTAATAACCGGCAATAAACGTCTATAAACAAATTAGCATTTTAAATAAACAAATATATATATATATATATATATGAATGAATGCGATCATACCAAGATCAGTGAGGCGTGGTGGTGTTTTGCTGGTGCTCCGGCGAGTTCGAGAGGTGGATCTCCTTTTACGAAGAATAAGGATTGGAGAGTGGCTTGGTTCACGTTTCCATCTATCTCGTCGATCAAAGGATCGACTACGGAATGCTGGCCTCCGGTGACGAGAACCAGAGCGGGATCTCCTTGAACGTGATCGGCGGTTCCGTGTTGTGGATCGAGAACGAGACCTGCGCTTCCTGCCAGGAGAACGAGACTTGGAGCGCTTGCTGTCATCTCTGGATTTTGAGATCTTCCTTCTAGCTGGTGATCTTGTCTTTGAACGTCTTTTCCTTCCTTGAGATCGGGATTTTGATCGTCTTCTTTTTGGTGATCTCGACTTGGAACGCTTTACACGAGTACGGGACTTAGACCTCGATTTTCTTCTTCTTGCGGTTGATCTTGAACGTGACCTCCTCCTCCTTGCAGGTGACTTTGTTTTAGACCTTTTTCTTCTTCCACGAGATGGAGACCTAGACTTACGCTTCTTTCCTGGGGACCTAGACCTTGACCTTTTTCGCCTTATCGGAGATTTAGACTTTAAACGTCTTCTTCGGCTGGATGATCTCGATTTAGAGCGTTTTTTCCGAACAGGGGACTTAGATTTTGAGATCCTTCTTCTGGAGGAAGACCTAGATTCTGAGTGCTTCTTCCTGGCAGGTGATAGGGATGTTGACAGCTGTCTTAATTTCAACAGGCTTGTTCTTATTTTACTAGATGACTTTCTTCCCGTTTCTTCATGTTTAGCACTATCCGGTGAAGATGCTCTTGAATGGTCTGATCCATCACGGTCAAGGGAATCCTCCCTTCTGTTTGTTTCAGACACACGATGCCCCTGGGAAACTGCCAGAGATGATGTCTTTTCAGATGAAGATAGAAGTGAGGTAGATTGTTTGTCTCCATCACGTGGTGCAGTAGTTGAGTTTTTAGAGTCATTTCTCTCAACTTCAGATGATGCCATATCTTGCTCATCTGATGAGCCTGAGACACTTTTTTCAGCTAATGGAACTTTTTTCCATGGTCCTGCAGGTGCAGGTGATGCTGCAATGTCCTCATTGTCAGAACTACTGCCTGTAGTCCCATGTGAGGGAGATTCATCAACTTTATCTATTTTAAGCTTCAGCTTTTGAGTTTCTTTTGATTTTTCATCTTTAGAGAGGGAGCGTGATTTAGAACGCTGTTCAGCCGGAGAAAGACTCCGTTCTGTAGACCTCCTGCCATCTGAGACAGATCTAGACAGTGATTTATTTCTGATGGGAGATTTTGATCTTGAGTGCTCTCTTCTCTTGGTTGTTTTAAGCCGTCTGCTGCTTGTCACAGGTGTCATGGATCTGGATTTTGATCGTTTGGTGCGTTTGGGTGACTTAGAGCGAGCCCTTTGTGGGGACTTAGATTTTGATCTTCTTCGTCTTGCTGGGGACCTAGAGCGAGATTTACTAAGCCGTCTTGGTGTTCTGGATCTTGACCTGTTTTTACGGATGGACCGTGACCTAGATCTCCTGACTCTCCTTGTACGAGACCTAGACCGTCGTAGAACAACAAGAGATCTTGATCGAGTTCGCCTGTTTCTTCTGACAGACCGAGAACGTGACCTCCTAGACCGGGGAACTGGAGACCTCCTTCGCGTGCGTGAAGGGGATCTTGAGAGTCTGCCTCTCCTTGCAGAGCGTGACCTCGTTCTGGATCTACGAGTCCTTCTGCGTGACAAAGACTGCCTGGATCTTGAGCGACGCATGCGCACAATGGACTTAGATCTTGATCGTCTGCCCTGCCGTGGTGACCGGGTTCTAGACTTTCTGTTTCTGTTGCGTGATCTGGAGACAGAGCGGCGGGTTCTTTTAGGAGAAAGGGACCTAGACCTTCGTCCTGACCTCCTGACTGATCTGGACCTCGACCTACGTTTTGCTGATGGTGACCTTGAGGGTTTCCGCTTAGGACTAACCCTTTTCTTGGGTCCTGATGTAGACCTACCCCTTCTCCTGGGTCCTGATGTAGACCTGGCCCTGGAAGAAGAACGTTCTGCTGATGGTGACCTTGAGGGTTTCCGTTTAGGACTAACCCTTCTCTTGGGTCCTGATGTAGACCTACCCCTTTTCCTGGGTCCTGATGTAGACCTGGCCCTGGAAGAAGAACGTTCTGCTGATGGTGACCTTGAGGGTTTCCGTTTAGGACTAACCCTTCTCTTGGGTCCTGATGTAGACCTGGCCCTGGAAGAAGAACGTTCTGCTGATGGTGACCTTGAGGGTTTCCGTTTAGGACTAACCCTTCTCTTGGGTCCTGATGTAGACCTACCCCTTTTCCTGGGTCCTGATGTAGACCTGGCCCTAGAAGAAGAACGTTCCTTTCGAGAAGCTGACTTATCAAGGGAACGGCGAGGGCTTGGTGAGCAACTTGGGCTTGTTTCTACTCTTTTGGTGTCTGAGATAGATCTTGACCGGGATCGTGAGGGAGAGGGACTCTCCACTCTACGTTGGCCAACCTTTCCCCTCTGATCTCCATTTGTTTCCTTTGAACATTCTGTTGAAAGGCTTGCATCATCCTTCTGGAGATTCTCTTGTTTCGGAATTATATCAGGCAAGTCCTGTACTTTGCTGAAATTTCCATTTTCTCCACAGCATTGCACAGTCTTCATAGTGGTTTCACAGTGGTCATCACCTTTTGCCAAATTCTCAAGCAACTCCTCAGCATTACATTGGATGTCTTTAGTTTTTTCAACAGAGGGCTCTGACTTAATAGTTCTGGATTCTTCAAGCTTAATCTGGCCTTTCGATGCCTCAGAAGAATCCAGGGCAGTCTTTTGGTCCAAATCTGTGTTGTCAGAAGTCAATAACTGCTTACATTCTGATTCCGGCTCGGAACCTGAAGCAGCACTGCTCTCCGATTTGTTTTCCCCTTGTTTTTCGGCATCTTTTTTCGTACCCCTCTTCTTTCTTCTCCCTGTGCGTCGTTTGGGTTTTTTGGCCTTTACAACAGCGTCGTCCCCTTGCAAGTCTATGAAAATAGGAATATATCAGTACACAATTACATGTTTTACAACCTGTTTTGAGAAGTCACATTTTGAAATGTAATAACAGGGGAAAACCTAAGACTGAAAATTCACGAGCCGCTGCCTACCTTCCACCATTCTGGACATGGATGTATTATAAGAACTGGAGAAAGTGAACAAGTCCCGCCCCCAATCATTTCAATGGGAATGCTAGGCTAGTGAAAATTGCCAAAATTGAACGACTTTTTCAGGCTTCAACACAGTGTTTCAAGGGGCTTGTTTCCGGTGCCATTTTACTTAGCCAATTAAGTGCCAGGTTACTGATTGACGTAAGGTACAGAAGGAGAGCTTGTGCCCACACTAAGCTCGTGCATGAGCTGAGAGTGGAACAGCCACCAATCAGCATGAGGAGGAACGGCACCGGACATGATGTATTTCTGGAAAACGGCGACGAGGAAGTGCCTTGCTAATCGGCGAAGCTAATCAGTCAACCCCTGACCCCCTGATTCTGGACCTCTACCTGTTGTCTGGTCATACCCATTCCTTTAAAGAGGCGGGGGTTGCAAAGCCACCAAGCACACAAATCCTGACAGAAAATTTATTTCTTGTATAGTATGGAATGCATCTTCACACTAACAACTATCAATACATTTTGCAGCATATGCGATACTTGGCTTTTTAAAAGGTGATGGCTGTGTCATTGGTTTTGGCTCAATTCTGGATTAATTGGTAGTCAAATTTTCTTTAATGATTTGGACTTGAACTCGAGACTCGAGGTTTAGTGCCTCAACACTACAACAGTGTGTCTGGGTGTTGCCAGACAACCATTTTAGCTAAAGAACTATATTACTTGGGAGGAAGAACAATGATTCGTTATTGATCATTTTTGTATTACCATGTTTTTTTTTTTTTATGAAGTCTCGCCAGGTTAAACTAAAGCTAACTATTTCAATACAAAAAGCGCAATGGTTCACAAAATGCTACATACACAGCTGAAACACAATCAAAGCCAATAGTAGTAAATAAGTACATTACATTATCAGAACATTTAAGGTTTGAACTGGTATACCTGGTATGGGGATTCCTGAGGGTTCATCTTTTACTTTAATTGGCTCTCCTCCCTTTGATGTCAAAAGACCTTCAGTCTTCTTAGCTCTATAGTAAATGAAACAGGAATTGATACAAGTCAATGAGTGACGATACATTTCTGAAAAACAACAGTAAAAAAGGGGGATATTTTCTAAATCAGGTCACTTCACCTGGCTCTTGTCTGCATTCCACAGTCAGATTCCTCAGATTCAGAACTGCTCTCTTTTTCACACTTGCGCTTCTTCCTCTTCTTCTTACTTTTGTGCTTTTTTTGCTTTTTTGTCTTCTTCCGAGGAGTTTCACTCCCTTCCTTTGTCACAGCCACCTCTACAGCAGCACTATTATCAGAGGCTTCTTCATCATCTGGGAGAAACAAATGCATTATCATAATCTCTTATAATAAATATAATAATATATATTTTTAAAAAACTAGCGAGAGCACTGCATAGACAGAAGAATAAATGGGCTCCTGGTTATATCTGTGATGTAGTGTAGCAATAGACATTGCCCTTCATTTGAAATGTGTGTTGCATAATGGCAAAAAAAAAATAAGACAATGAGATCATATATAAAATCTGTGTAGATACATGTCAGCAATCTTCTGAGTCCAAATATAGTTATGCTCATAAGTTTACATACCTTGTACATACACATCATCACATACCCTTCACCATTTCTTATGATTGGCATGGAGTACTTTCCATAAGATCATCCCTCAATGCAAATCAAACCAGCTATTAGGCTAACTGAAATAAAACCATGGCAATCTCTAGATATGGTGAAGGGTGTGTGATGTGGGGCTACTCCAAAGGCCAAGGGAACTTCTTCAGGATGCATGGTATCCTGGATCCATGAAATAACTAGCCTTTAACATAGGGGTATGTATACTTATGGCCCCTGTATTTTAAGGAAGAACATTTATTTTGTTTGATACACTATTCATTCACAAAGAAAACTGGTGTAAAACTAAAAGGTTGGATTTCTCCTCATTTTTCTAAGGTAAGAAGATCAACTAGGTTTCCAAAATAGTCTATTTTATTGTTTTTAAATTCCTCTTTTTTGTCAACTTTAGCATGTGAATGTACAGTATATGTAAACTTATGAGCACAACTGTCTCAATCTGAGTGACATTTTCTTTATGGAATTTCACAAACACTGTTCTGGAACTTACCTAGTGCAGTATTCACAGCACATTCCATCGCTTCAGTTGACAGTGGTCCTTTTCAATCTCTGACCACAGAATTGGCTGGACCCTCTCCACCACAGAAGGGGAGGTCACAGTTCACTGGATTCTGCAGAAGATGCAATGCACATGTTACACAGAAACTGGGACCATATTCACAGAATAACCATTGTTTATCAACATCAATTATTTAGACACTGGTCTGTATTTAATGCTCCAAGTTGGATCAAATGTGAACCCCTTGCCCGAGTAGTAATGGCATGTATACAGGCAACACAAACCCTGATGTATAAACAACATCCGTAGCACCTAGGCTATAATGCTCAAGTAACACTCATAAACAGAGGTTCCTCGGTGACTGAAAGAAACGGTTGATCACAGAAGGGAATCATCCAGTCATTCAAGAAAGTAGTCGAGCGGGAAACGGGTAACGTTAGCTCCTTGAATGTAGCAGTGTGGCAAAGGGGACGAGTTGAGTAATGCATTCTTATTAAAAGTATATGTATATGAGGCACCATTAAAATCCTAAACAATGCACACGGAACGCAAGGTGGGATTGCTGTTAAAGTCGAAAACGGCTCTGTGTTTCAACATTTTATGTTACCTATGCGGTTGGGAAAACGCCACACCAGCATGCTAGTGAACTAACGTCGGCCCATTTACGTTAGCGATATTAGCCTAATGTTGGTTAGACAAACTGAAACCTGACAGATTATTCCGACTGCTGCACATTTTGCAGAGCTACTCCACCAAAACATTTACCAAGCTAATGGTGCACTACCTTTAGCATTACACAATTTAAAGTTATATTGACGTTAAATTTGACAAATGTGACTAAGTTTCTGGTCACTGTGACGAAGACCATGTAAACAGCTGGCTCCAGGAACTAGCTATAGCTACCTCAAGTTACTAACAAACACTGCAAATGACCGCAGACTCGGAACACAAAAGCAACCCAATACATTAGTTACCAACGTTAGCGAACATAAACAGGATTACAGTTATGCCATCGTCGGACCTTTCATCCAAAAAAATGAATGTTTGAAATTCGCGCGGCTAGTTTACACAATTGTTGAGTAGCAGCTAAGTAACATTAGCGTTGTCGAGCGAGCAAGCTAACAACATTCAGGCCTACCAGCGAGGGCAGTTTAGCACGAGCTAACTAATGCTTTCAACGTACGCATTAGCCGTAACATTGCAATCTCACTTTAGATAGAAAATACAACACATCACGATACTACATGATGTTACACACAGCTTACAGGTTTGACAGAGTTGGAAATGTACCAGTTAGCGCTTCTTAAAGGACAAGAGGCCAATCCAGTCGAGATGGCCTAATAACGTGCTAACAAAGAAGCTATTGCTAATCTTGTTGCACATTCCCATACGGACGCATCCTATCCACACCGGCCTCCTCGCACTAACGTTAGTCGACTGGTGAACATCAACGTTAGCTATCCTAGCATCACAAGCCGACCAAGGTTCGCCTGACATTAGCAACGAACCTCTCACGACATATACGGCTAATGCTAAAATATTACTCTGGTGAATATCAGAATGCATACACAAAGCTTATGATTCTCACCTAGTTTTCGGATTTATTTAATTTTATTGATTACGAAATTCTGGAAACTTGCTGAAAATTGGTCGCCATGACAGTCAGGTCGAACAGTAGTCCACCAGTATCCCAGCATCCCGCGAGTGAAGAAAGTTTCCCAGAAGTCTGTCTTGAAACCATGGCGACGTAGGCTACTGTAACTGTGGTTTTATAAGCTGTTGTTATATTCTCTCCACTTGCCATCAGCTCCCTGCAATGAATTAATCTCCAATCATCATTCATGTCATCATTTTTGAAAAGTTAACAATTTACAGGCTCAAGTGACCTCTGCATTCTGGATCACAGCAGACTTGTTCATGTAGATCTAGTTCTAGGGGTGGACTCTGTGAGTCTGAGAGCACAAAACCACAGTTACAGTAGTCTAAGTTTAGCATTAACATCAGACCAGCAGCAATGGTGAGACACTGCAGACATAGCCTAGATTAGAAGTAGCCTAGGTCAACAGAACAAAAAAAGAGGGAAAATTATAGGCTAGGCCTACTCTGCTAATTGGTACAAAAGTTCTTGCTAGAACTCAATTATAAACATTCAAAGACCAGCCTAGAAGAGCTCAGACTCAGTGGGCCAGCATTTGAAAAGTGTCAAAAAAGTATGTAGGCTAGTATGTGGATGTGGAACTTTCATAATTAATTGGCCAAATTGTTTAGTCTGGCTATCACCACCAATCTTTTGGGATTGAACATTATTCTGGGGAATCTGCTCTATTTTTTACTGAACTAGAGGCAGGATCAATGGGCATAGCCAAATTCAAATGACTCGTACGCATTTGGATAGTCCTTCAACCAATTACAGACAATCTGGGTGCGCCTGGTGGATATAGCCAGTTTGTGATTTGTTCCAGAAAATGTGGACAGGAAGCAGGAGAGATAATCGAGCCCGGTTTTACCTAAATTGTTGGCAATGGTTAGATAATGGGGTAGGAAACTTTAGTGCAATTGCATGGAGTGTCCAGTAGAGAGTAATGTTGGGCCATAAATGCTCCTGGATTAGGCTAAATCCTTTCCTCATATAAACCAATTGGGTGTTAAATAGTTTCAGTAGCAATGAGAAACCTCAATCAGTTAGTCTGTTTGTGATCCCACCTGTGTGGGGGTTCCCACGGCTAGGTCAGTCAAACCGGTGTAAAACAGAGAGATGTACATTTGTACAAGTAGAGGTATCTGGGTAGGTCTATGTGTCCAAATGTTTGACCTACATAATTTATTTTGTTGATTGTATGAGGTGTTAAGTCAGAAAAGAAGATAGCCCTACCGACATGTACACAGTGCACACACACTCACATGTGCTTTCATAAAAATAAAGACTTACTTACTCACTCACAATGACCTACATGTGCAGGGGGAAAGAAACAGACAAGCCATCATTTATCCCCTCACCTCAACAGAACATGTAACCTAAACTTGACCTCTGATCTTTCCCTCAGCCAACCAATGGAATAGTGCCTGACAAGGACAGCAAACAGACTCTATTCTTCCAGGTAATCTGTGCTAGCACACATGGTGAATATGGATTACTCTCAAATGACCACACCAGAGACGTCTCAGTCTCACCAGTCTCACCTCGCTCTGTGGCTGTTAACAAGTGGGACCCTTTCCTTGACCATGAACACCTTAGCAAGTCAGTGTATTAAAATTACCCAATTTCCCAATACTTATATTATATATAGCCTACATCTCTTCTGTAATTGTATTACTAGTAACTTTTCTTATTTATTGATTATTGATTATTGAAGTATTGATTTTATTAAAATAAGTACATAAATGACAAGGAATCCAAGCTGTCGTTTTCAAAAGTGTTGCCTGATATTTGAAGAGAGAAGGAATCAAAGGGATTTACAGAGCTACACAGCAGGTACCCATTCTCCCAAATGGCTTACAGAGGATATTCGTTTGTGTTGCAGAGTATGTCAGGTCAGCAGTCTCCTTTTGGCTTGCCCTCCATCCCCTGCCCTCTCCTTTATGGTGTTAACTGATGGCCTGACAAACCGCAAAACGACCTTACTGTCACCAGAGATTACAGATCCTCATTAGATTCGTTTCCCTGTTCTCATGACACCGAGTTACTGCCCAGCATGCGTGAGACTCATTTTGTTGTCTGGTAGCAACTAAATGCTAACTTGAACCTGACTGGAATGAACACTTGGCTGGTAGATGACAGCATGTCCTTCCAAGTTGTCAGTTAGGGAAATTGCAGAGGCTATAGAAATGAATGAGATGACTTACTGTGCAGTTCAGTATGTACAATTGGAGTATAAATATTTAATGTTTCCAGTGATAAATGATACAGTATAAAACTAGACATTTCAAAGTGCTTTACCACTACACACAATCTTTGTTAATAAACGCACACATAGAAAAACTTTCTGACTCCAGAAACTATTGTAGTGAAAATGTAACATTCTGCTTAAAATTTCCATTTTATATTTCTTATTTTACTCTTCTTCAGTATATTTGCCCATTCTGTACATGGAGAATGTTACACATCCTTAAGAGCCGTTCACACCAGGAATGATAACTATAAAGATAACTGATAAAAGCATCCACACTGACCAACGATAAGTAAAATCATGATGGCTCAGATTTGATGGATTCTTATTGGCCCTCAGCTTTTTATTGTTCTCAAAAGCACTCTCAAAGTGATCCCAAGTTGTTGTTATCGTTATAGCTGTTGTTCTTGGTGTGAATGGCCCTTTAGCCTATGGCACTTACTATTTGGTCTGCTTTGGTTGTACAAAATCTAATAATTGGGCTAATAATTGCAATATTTGTGCGTTTTTGATCCCTTGGAAAGACTTTAATGGAATTATTTCAAAGCTGCTGTATCAGGATAATGTAATCCCACTTAAGTGTAGCTAGTAGATAGTGTTCTCCTTTCAGTGTACTAGCCCATGTAGATAAAAATGTAAACAATTATATTACAAAAAGTCTTTGGCTGAAAAAAAAACCTCTTTTCAAAACTTTTTTGGTAAAGGAAGTTTGTACAGCTGAAAATTCAACAAGTCACAAAATTATGATAGCGGTCAGAAAGTAAAATGATCACGAGTGTGGCAAAAAGTGCTGTTACTGGGAAAGTATAAATACATGTTTGAGGGCCTGAGTGAGACAGTATGAGAAGCAAGAGTTTCTGTTTGATAATATAAGCTTAACTGTGACACAGCCCAAGTTTAGAGTGAGACAACATTTGCTAAAACATCGTCGAGATGTGGAGGAGAAGCAAGCAGATTATCTATCAGGCTTCAGTACAGAGAGGGCGATGGTGCCAAAATCAACTTGCTGAAATGCCCATCTGTTTACAGAGAAATGCCATGCAGATCAAGCTATCCGTTGAAATGGTGATCACCGATAGCATTTTCTTCGTATACCAAGATTACTCAACAGGGATTACAAAGAAGCAGATGGGAGAACTATTAGAACTTCTGCAAGGTTGCCGACTGAGTGACTGGAATTCTCAGTCTCTTCAACTAGGATTGTGTATGGCTGAATGATCTAGAGAGGTCTCAACAATGCTGCACTTCCAACTGCTACAGCCTGTGATATCTGGTAGCCTCTTTTCTGCAGGAGGGGCCATAAAGCTGTCAGTTGGAAACTGCAGAGTAAGTTGTCATGTGATACAGTCTGGCCTGTGAACTCAGATTGAGCTGACTGACAGATAAATTTGACCATAATTTCCACAGCACACACACAGTCACCCAAACAGACACTCCTGCTCCTCTGCTGTTCTTCATTAGCCACAAAAAGTTTAAGCTGCCACCGGTCCAGTAACACCTTTGCAACATGTGCGACCCTTACCCTTCCAATAGTAACCTAGTAACATGAGCACAATTCCAAACACTGGTAAGACTGCAATTTTCCAGGCCTCAGAGGGCACTGCAAGGAAATAGGAAGAGAAAATGTCAACATTATTATCTTAAGATATAAGGATATTACAGATATTATGAAGGAACATTTATTCATGATTTTATTAGTGTATTTTAAGCTTTGACAGTATATGACAATATGATTATATATATATATATTTATGATTATATGACAAAATATGCAATTTCATACTAATTTGCTGCTACATTAAATCCAAATGACTCATGATTTAGGGCAAAGACAAAAAAATTAGGGAAAAAATAGAACTCACATATGATCTCCACCTCCACAGTGGTAGCCAAGTTTCCTTGGGGGTCGTGCACATGGTAAGATCCAACATCAGCAATCTGGAATTCCTCTAAGACGATCTGGTAGTTGGACATCTTCAGCCTCCCCTCATAGCTCTGCTTCTCCTCCAAAACCAGCATCCCGTCCCTTATCAGGACCCTCGGCCTGACGTAGTTGTTTATATTACACTTAGCGATTTCAGGACGGAAGAGGAGGGTCACTTTGGAGAGACTGAAGGGCAGGTCAATGACCAAATCTTCATTGACTTCCAAATAGTCATAGGTTTTGGTCCCTGGGGAATGGTCAGAGATGAAAAGAGAGTTGACTTCATGACTTCAAAGAGAGAAAGGAAGATACCTTAATAAAGTGTTCCCTCAATCCTCTGTCTTTCAAGTCCTGACTTACCAGTGACAATGAGCACTGTAGTTGACACAGCTTTGCCCATAACATCTCGGAGGGTGAAATTTCCCTGGTCTGACTGGGTGATGTTCTGCGCCAGCCAGTGTCCAGCTACCACTCGACCTCTGCCCCGCTCACTCACTGTAGGGTCACTGCGGTTCCACAAAAGTGTTGGCTCCAAGTACGAGCCCCTTCGGGTGAACTCCAAAAGGTCTCCATCAAGAAGAATGGAGAAATTACTTCCATAATCCAAATGGTCTAGATGGGCGCACTCTGAAAATATCAACCAGTAATATAAAAATATTAAAGACATATACAGAGCAGTCATACAAATCCATGCATGTTTTATTGGTGAGACTTTGTGAGACTCATATTATGCATGGACATGTGCAAAGTTTGATTTTGTATTGCATCTTTTGTATGTTTCAGCTACCACGTGTTGAAAGCAAATTCAAGACAATGACAGCTCAAAGACAACAGACAGCTCCGAAAACAGCTCACCTGCCACTGTGAGGGAGAATGTCTCATTATCCATATCGGTATCATTGAATATCACAGAGAATATTCCCTGATCCTCTAACTTTAGCTGGGGCACCTCAAAATAGAGCCCTGACTTGTTGGACACAAGACTGTATCTTTTGTCCTTTAGCTACAAAGCAGAAATGCAAACATGTGGTAAACTGCATGAATTAGTGAACACGTATTAGTGCCTGTTACAATATTGGATAAATAATAATAATAATAACAGTTATGGTTTATATCTTATACATCCAGCACTGACAGGCCCAAATGGAAACACTTACGTGTCCATTCTCCAGCACTAGTCTCTGAGGACCATTTGAGATGGTGGAGGCAAAATAGACTGAAGCTTTTGCAGGGTCAGGGATATCAGTTGGGGACGCCTCGATGAGTAGGATACTGAAGTTCTTGTTGTAACATCCACCAACATCCTCTGGCTTATCTAAAAACAACACACAATCTCATCATCATTGTCCATAGTGTGATTGAAATACTGAAATATAATGTGCAAATTAACTACATGTTCACATAACACCTGGTAGCTAATTGTTTCCCCATCTCTTACACTCTGGTCACACACCTGCCAAAGAAGTATCTAGAAGAACAGAAGGTATGAATTTAGAAACACAGTTGTATAACATATTATCATTAGATAGAATTAGATGTCATATTACTGTACATAAAACTCACCAACAAAAAGGAGGACAAACAACAGCAACCAGGGCATCATGGCCACTACAGTATAAAAAGGAAATTGTCCCATGTAAGCTGATGAGCCTTCTATTCACTCATAAGGAGTTGTGTTTATATTCCATTATTGTGTTTACTCTTCTTTTTTTTAATCATTATTCCAGCCAACCCATGAACATCCTATTTTTCAGTCTGGGAAACTCTAAACTACTACAGTGTTGATAACTCTAAACTACTGAAATCTTTGTATTTGTTTGTCTCTTTTACATTGTCAAATTGCTAGAGTATGATGACAAACCCAAGTGTTAGTGAATAAAAACAGACAGAACATTGCTAGTCTACAAAATATATTTAAATTTACAGCCTATTTTAACATATAATAAATTGTTCTTCATGGGGTCTAATCAAGTTATAGCCACCAAATCGCTTTTTTCCATACTGTACCAGACTACAGACAAACGTCACCTAGAAAGCAGCATGTCAACAAGTCAATTAGAAAAAGTCAGGACTTACACGTAGTGCTTAACCTCAAAAACTCATTCATCCCATGAAAGTCTGTGAGCAGAAGGGTAATTAATTAACTATTTAGTTCTCCAAATGAAATGATTGATTCATACTTCATTGTCATTGCCCAATGTTAGAGGAGAGAAAACAGTGTGCTCCTATGTAACAGAGTTTACAGTCCACAGTGCCTGATTACTCCTGGGGGGCGGGGCTAGGATTTATCCACCTTGGCTTCTTAAACCTAGAGACTTGGAAAGCCTGTAGGTAAGTACGTGTGGATCACTGCCTGTCCTGGTTGGCAGGATCATATGTTTACGCTTGACGTCCGTGGCATTAAGAATAGCTTTTCGTGGACTACACTAAAACTATCAAGCCAAGTCTTTGTCCACTCTCCAGTATGCTAATGGAACCTGCTGATTCTTACTGAAATATGAATGTCTGCAGACACTGAAAGTCTTATTAATGGAAGTAGTAGTCAGCTTATAGCGAGTCTTGTCTGAGATTGTGAAACAAACCAGGAAGATAAGAGTCAAGTGGCACTTTCATGGGGTATATAAGGGTTAGTGACGGAGAGATTTTGTAATTGAACTGAACCACTTGGCAAATGCCCAGATTCATCAGCAGTTTCTGGAGCACACTGCACTACACACAAGCATGTCCACAATCCATGAATCAGCCTAACTTAAGTCTATGGTTATACACAGCAATTACCTAATACTGAGTATTACTAGCCGTAGGCTGAATTGGTAGTCGGTGAAAATAGGCAAATGTTGATGGGGTGAAGAGTCAGAGATTACTAGAATCCAATCAACCCAGGTAGCGGAGGGCAAGGCAACGGCCAAGTCAAGGGAGATTGTGCAGCCTAAGTACTATCAGCAGGTGGCAGTAAAGACCCACGGTACGTTTAATGGACACACAGATAGACTATTCAATGAGGCTGGTGAAATTCCAGATGTTTTGTCAGTCACTTTGCTGGTGTCAGGTCATCTGCATTGCATTGTGAGATTGCTAAGGGTATGTAAAATGTGTTCAGTTATGTTGCCACGCTGTCTGCTATTTGGTCAGATTCAGATTGTTTTTAGATGTGTTTTTTAAAGAAACATGTTGGAGTTTGTTCTAAAAAAACAAGCCACCTAAAAAGCTAGAAAAAAAACTATATAAATGCCATCAGCAGCCCAGTTGTCAATGATAAATTTGCTGACATGCCGACCTACATGTATGTCTTTTGGTGATTCACTTTGACATATGCCATGCTATGAGAGCTTCTCTTGCATTATCTGTCCTGGGTCAGTGTGTGAGTGTGAGTGTGAGTGTGTGTGTGTGTGTGTGTGTGTGTGTGTGTGTGTGTGTGTGTGTGTGTGTTCACACTCAAACTCCTCAATTCCTGGTGGGAAGAGCAGCTGTGTTCACCTGTCCATCACATAGCATTGTGCCATCATAATGTTCAGATGATACCAAAAGTAGTTGCCCATGTAAACATACCTCAAACAAAAGTTGAATGGCTCAGTTATGAGACTGTTTGATGATTGAACACTGTGATGTTAAATGATGTTCTTCCATATGACAACAGATTATGTGTTTTATGCCTTGAGTCATAAATTCAGTAGAGACTTGATACACTATCTCTCTCTCTCTCTCTCTCTCTCTCTCTCTCTCTCTCCCCAGTGTACACAGCAGGAAGATAACGATCACTTCAATTTTGTAAGTGTCAAATACAAATCAAGTTTCACATATTTAACTGAAATGTTGGAGTATAGTTTACACAAACAGTGTTGGCGTTGAGTAATTTCTGTGCAGTAGCACAGGGCCACACACTCTCAGTTAAAGCTGACACTAGCATTTCTTATTGGTTTCTCCAAGACCTACACACACACACACACACACACACACACACACACACACACACACACACACACACACACACACACACACACACACACACACACACACACACACACACACACACACACACACACACACACACACACACACACACACACACACACACACACACACACACACACACACATACATATACAGCCCTGGAAGACCACAGGAGCCCTGGAGACCACAGCACATTTTTCTGATGTCATCCGGTAGCTGAGTGACATTGAAATGAGTTGATGGTCATATTCAAATTAGCAAAGGTCTCTTAATTCTGAATGATTGTCAACTCATTTGAATGTTACTCAGCAACCGAAGGATGACATCAGAAAAATATTCTAGATATGTAGTGGTCTCTCAATTTTGTGTGTGTGTGTGTGTATATATAAGAGCTGTATAAGAGACCACTGCACATTGCATATGTAGATACCAGTGTCAACGGATATGCAGTGTGACACATTGTGTCATCTTGGCATATGGCAATTTCTGCCTTATAGATACTTATGTGGCCATGGGAATCATGTCAGTGACATTACTGGGACCAGTGATCAGCCCTGAAATCTTCACCACTACTGATATATAGACAGAAGAGGAAATTGCTCGGGGCAGAAGGGGAAGTGGAAGGCTACATCCTCTGTTGCCAAGGGGACAAGAACACAGAGCAGCCAATTAAAGTTAGAATGGAAAACCTCACTCCATACCACACAAGGCCTCTTTCAAAGTTCCCATTCACTTTCATGATCAATGCTCACTTTGTGGTATCGAAAGTAACGATTCGTCTTGTGTTCATGGAAGCACCTGTTATCTTTGTTATCCTTTTTTTGCCTTTTGAGAAAAAACATCCTCTGCCTCTTCTGTGAGACAGCTTTCTACTTTGTTGTTAAAGGACGCTGTGCGGATGTGTGACAGTGTTGATCAAGAACCACAGCGCTTCATGGTTCATGGTTTTTAATGAACACCTCTCCAGTGTGCTTTAACCTACTCAATATGGAACACGTGTGGTGACAAATGAACAAGCATTATCTCTCACTGTTCGAGATATTAATTGAAGATGCAAGCAGTGCTTAGTGAGACATGAGGCTAAAATAATCACAGCTAAAAGATGCTGGTATGCGTTACTGATGGTAAAGTCAGTGGCATGAGAAATAAAGACTACATCTCAGATGATCATTTCTAGTCACCTCAGACCAATAGTTCTGTAGAGATATCCTCAGATAACTTCACCAGTGAACCTCAAATATGACCTTCATACTTGCAGGGGTAGGCTACTATGGGTATATTTATATAAGTTCACTCAACGTTAACCAGTAGGCGTCTCTGATGACGTCATCGATCAAGCCAATCTCTAATTACCTGCCTTAGGGATTTTTTCATGGGCCACTGCCTATAAATGGCTGCACCATGATAATCTAGTCCTCTGTTGGCATCCTTCAGCAAACACAAAGACTTTGACCCACGCTTGCAGAAAGCCTCTAACCGGCCGGCAGGCTGGACGGGCACGCACACGCACAGGTGGCTCTCTGCTCGCCAACTGTCTAACCCCACGGTGCTGAGATGAAGCCCTGGATGCCCCTCAAAGTATGGCCGTCCACATCAATTCACTCAGCTCAAAAAATTCAGTGTGCTTGGCATCACCCCTCATCGCCAGCCACAGGCTCAGGGTTCGGTTCAGGGTTACTCGGCCTTTGCCACTCTCTGCACGATGGATCAGCTCAGGCACACCTCCCTGCCCCGTGTTGAGGAGGCGGTGGCTGCCAATCTCACCCCACAGGACCCGTTCGAGCAGTGGCAAGACCTGACACGTTACCGAGCGGCACAGCCTCTGGACCAGCTCTCCGCAAATGCTATACGCACAATACTCCCACATCAACGCTTGGCCTCTAAGATCTCCTCCTCAACGGCCCTGCCATGCTCGCTGAGGCAGGAGATCAGTGAGCTAGCCGTAAAGCCCCAGGTATGGATGTCAGCTGCCCATGTACAAAGACCTCCTGATGCTGGTGCAGGGGTCGATACGGCACCCAGAGTCTGAGAGCTGGCCCCTAACCACCTGCCTCCTGAGCGGGCGTGACAGCCGACAGCAGGATTATCTATCTCCCTAGAAAACTATTCCTGAACTACTCCTGAAACTATTCTTTGTAGAGCCATGTGCACAGTCTCTCTACTCTTTGACGTGGTAGATGTAGAAGAATTGAGACTCTTTGACGCGTCCCATTGAATTGGTATTCATGATCTTACAGCATTTGTTTGACAGGGATGCTCCGCCTGGTGTTGGTCAGGCATGACTTCAGGGGCTGACCCCCTCGCATCCCGTCTCAAAAGGTGCCCCTGTGGGACCTCACGGTGGTGCTAAAGGCACTCGGTAGTGCTCTCTTCGAGCTCTGGAAGACATTGAGCTCATTTCAACCGCCGTTGCTTGCTCTGACACACCAGTTAAACGGATGAGTGACCCAACAGCCCTAGCAGTGACCTCTGTTCGTATGCAATTCCTTGCGGGTGATTCAGAGGTTGAATCACATCCGAACCCTTTCTACTGACCTAAAGTGCTGAACTCTGCCCTTAGGAGTAAACTTGTTTGAAAGGATGCGCTTTCCCAGTCTTTATTTGTGGTGCTAAGCCTAAATTAAATAACATTCCCAAGAATCCACATGAATACCCAAAGGTAATAAGGAAGCACACACACTTCTTCATAGAACTGGACTCATTTCTATTTCACCCATTTTGTAGGCCAAACAACATGCCAAGATTTCGGCCACATGGCCTTCATTTGCTCTGATGTTCGCCTACACGGAACGAATGCACCCCTTGCACACAAGACCGGAAATCTGTTCATGTGCCATTGAAGCAGAGGCTCTCCTACTGTTTGATCGAGGCCATCACTCTAGCATACGAGGCCTCAGGTGTGACTCCCCCTGAACACTTGGGAGCCAACTCTGTGAAGAGTGTGAATGCCTCTTGGTGCCTAGAAAGGCATCTCTATAGAACAGATGTGCTTGAGTGCAGGCTGTGGCACCTTAAAGAGGAGCACTTCCTCTGTGTGAATGTTTTTTGCGTTTTCAATTTAGTGTAATAGTAGCCTGGGTGTTCCCATCCTGCCTTGCGCGGTGATTTCATTCACGCTGCTAAGGCAGTCTGGAAACTAACACCCACATTTTCGCCTGATGTTGGCGACCAATCAAATGACAGGGGAGAAAGCAAGACCATGATGAGCTATGCACAGACGCATTTGATAGACATCCGTGGCGCCCAATGAACGGATCTGGGCATTTTTTCAAATACGAGAAAAAATGTCTCATTTGAGCAGTGGAAGGCGCTAGCCAGGCTAGTGCAACAACACAATAGCAGTAAATGTACACTAAACATACAATGCATTGTTGTTGAAATGGTCTGGCGTCTGTGTACTGTGATCAGACAGACGGTGTGCAAATGGCATGTTCCTGAAGAGTGATGTTTGGCTGCACTGCTGGATGTGGCAGCTCATCTCTTTGCCTGTGATGAATTCCTCCGTTAAGTGCTTCATGTCGGGATTTATTGGACCTAAGCTGAGACATATGCAAAGCTCTGGAGAAAACAAATAGCTAAGAGAGTATTTTAAAGATACTTGCCACTAATTAAGCAACATTATTTTTAAACAATTTTCTATTGATTAAAATATGTCAGCATTTGCATCTGACTTTATTTGCTGCTTTTGCTGTCAGAAAGTAGGGCTGTGGTTTTATATAGCACTTAGTGTATGGTTTGAGACACAGCAGTTCAAGCTGTTACAATTCATGTATAGGACGGAGGATCCTATTGTCGTTGCTATCGAACCACACTCTGAGGCCTAAATAAACATGGCCAATGATAAAGTGCAGCAGCTTGACTGGCATTTAATCCAGACGGGTGCGGTGCGAGGACACGGTGTTGGATTCACTTGCTCGCCTTCCCACAGGACAAAGTGCAATTAGCCTCTGAAAAGGGACACCTTGCGTGTGGTGGACAGAGGAAGGTCATAGGGGTGAGAGGGGTCTCGTTACTAATCAGCGCAATGGTGAGACCACTTCAGACAATCACAGGCCCAATTAAGGCTGACACGCCGGCTATTGTATCATATTAAGAGCCATTAGCGCCAGGCTTTTTTTTCATGCCACAGAGGAAGCTTGTGTTACATGTGAGTTGATGGACGGTGTCAAGTAGCGCTCTTATCAAAAATAGCACTGGTGCATTGTTAACCTTCTCCTTGGGTCAGGTAAAGCTGTTATGATTAGCGTTGTCTCCAGTATCCAAAGCATCCACTTCCACCACCATCAAGCCCACAGTCAGCGACCACATGTTTACCCTCCACAGCAATGGGGGCCTATAGGCTATGGTTTGGTTGTGTGGTTTGTGTCAGACTTGGTGGGATAGGCCGCCAGTAAGCAGAGGTACACAAATGTGGGGTATTGAGCAGTTAAATCTAATATAGATGGGGAAACAGACAGATACAGTGCAGTCTGCAGTGCTTCTTTTTCAAGGTCGGTTTGTTCTCAAATGCATTTCTCTGAAACCCCATCCTTTGCAGTATTCAGTAACAAACAAAAAAATAACAATAGCAATTGATGAAAACAGCAGAACAAGATACTGATATGAAACCTAAACAAGCATTCAGACAGGATGTGTTCTTCAGGAGACATCACAAGCTGTGAGCTATAAAAACGGCCTTCTTCTGTGTCTATTTACTCTTGCACACAACTGTGTGCTCAATTGAAAGTTACACTCAGTTGAGAATAACTCATCCAGAAACTGTAAACACAAGACAAATTTCTTTCATCATACAGTATGTTTAATCTGGAGGTTCATTGCAGGAAGCAAACACAGTTGAAAATCACAGTATCGACTAATCAATTCAGAGCAGGGTCAATTGAAACACTTTTCAGTTTAACGTCTTTTTCAAAACAGGTGAAAGTGATACAAATAATGTTGTCATATGACCAACAACTCACATGTGTCCTCTCTTAGTTACCAGTGTAATTTCATATACACCTTGAGTGATCGCGTTGTTTTTTTAACTTTGAACGTAAGTTGTCATTTGTTTCAATTGACCCACCCAGTCGGGTCAATTGAAACACATGTGCGGGACGAATGAAACAGCATATTGTAAACAGAAACCATTCACTTTACTCTAAAATTTCACCTGATTCTTCAAAATATAAGTAGGTCAAAAAAGGTATTTTTCCATGTGCGTCAATGTCGAGATACGCGTTTCGATTAAACTCACATTTCTTCATTTTATACCATGCTGATGACTACATTTCCATCTAATTTACTTATTTCCCGTTGTAAGCCTTGTTGAGGGATTCACAATTGATCTTCCTCTTTTATTTTGAAACATTTTTTTTTTTTTTGCATTGATAGTTCGGGACGATTGAAACAACTCGTCCCGACAGTGCTAACTAACACTTAAACATATTTTGCTTCTAAACCTCAAAATGCTGACATTTAACACTTTCAGACATGTTTAAGTAATGATTAATCTCTCGTATGGTCATGTGATCATTGCATGAAACAATAAACACGAGTTGTGATCACAAAAAAATTACCGCACATAAGATTTTACTTGCCGGTGTCAAAAACAGGTTTGCGGGGATAACGTTGGAATTCGATGACGTCATGGCACGAGATTTCCCGTGGTTGGCAAGTCTTGTGTGTTGAACAAACTGACGACATATGACATTTCAGATGTGCATGGTTTTCGAGGAAATCGCTGTGTTACTTTCGTCCCGTGTTTCAATCGACCCGGCTCTCCCCTATATCAATTAATGATGCAGTCCATCCCCAAATCACATATAAGGATGTGTTGTTGGCATGGTTACTTACAGCTGTGGCCTTAATACGTTTCAGCCACCACTGATCTGGCGCTGTGTTCACAGCTCTTGCCTGGGAGCGTACCTGTGAGCAACCCTCATGGCCTGACAGATAGGTTCATCTCCCGCGTTATGTTTCTTTCCCCCGGCTGCCACATGCACGGGCAGCAAGCAGTCATAAAATCACAGGATCACCTCCACCACAAATGACATCATCTCGGTGGCAGATGGGCAGCTTTTTTATGACTTCATAAAAGGCCCATTCTCAGCCTGCGCCGACTTCTCCGGGCTCCCATCAGCACGCGGGACAACTCTGTGTCCTCAGGTAACACCACCATACTCGCTCACAGGACAGACACAGCGAGACAGACAAAGAGAGAGAGAGAGACAGAGACAAACAGAGACATGGAGAGGGAGAGAGACAGACAGACAGACAGACAGAGACATGGAGAGGGAGAGAGACAGACAGACAGGGGGAGGGGGAGAGAGAGAGAGTGGTGGGGTTGACTGTTGAGGTACAGTAATTTGGTGTGGGGCCTCGGCCAAACAATAAAGGCCAGATGCTCAGAGTCTGGGAAATAAAAGCAGGTAGGCTCTGAAACTCACAGAGGCGGATCTAATATGGCTGATCAGGATGGACAGCTGTTTGACACTGATAGGGTGCTTTTTTGTTATGGGCTCTTTGAAGCCCTGCAGGCCAGACACCCGCAACAGCTCTGAGTTTCCATCTCCCACCACCATGTAATGTGATTGGGTAATTACAGTATTTTTCCCCCTATTGCCACACTATTTTGATTTGACATTTCTGGTCCAGCCAAATGTTATGTAAATGGGTCAATTATTTATTCATGCCGAGAAAATAACACTACTGTCACCTTTGACCCTTGTGGGTATGTGGAACATGTGGATATGTTTCTGGTTTGGGAGGTAGCGAAAATTATGAGCGCTGATAAGTCCGGGAATGAATATGTTACAAAAATAAACACGGTGGCCAGACTAAAAAAAAAACCCACAGGCAATTAACTCCCAGCCCGGGAGAGAGTAAATGATTCAGTTTATCAGAGGGGCACAAACGCCACCACGGGCCCCATATCACAATGAACTGCTGTGATGGGCCCCGCATCTGATGCACAACGCTTCCAGGCTTCCTTTTCCAACACAACATGTGTGTGTGTGTGTGTCTGTGTGTATGTGTGTGTGCGCGTGCGTGAGCATGCGCCTCTGTGTGTGTGTGTGTGCGTCTCTGTGTCTATGTGTGTGTGCGCGTGTGTGAGCAGGCGCCTCTGTGTGTGTGTGTGTCTGTGTGTATGTGTGTGTGCACATGCGTGAACATGCGTCTTTGTGTGTGTGTGTGTGTCTCTGTGTGTATGTGTGTGTGCACATGCGTACGCATGCGTCTCTGTGTGATTCTAATCTGTTATTTCTACCGGAATGGACTGTTGCAGCCCTCAGAGTGCAGAATAAACAGCGCTGAGGCCCTGCAGCATTCTAACATTCACTAGTCTGGGATTTGGGAGGGCCGTCAGAGACCTCAGTGGCCCAGTCGCTCGCCTCGTGTATGGATCTCACCCTCACTTCAGCGCTTACTGTACCTGCCTGACAACAGGCAGAATCTTGCCTGCCTTTCTGTATTGTTAAGTGGGTGTCAGAGCAGATAATCCAACTCAATTTGATAACTGAGACAGAGACCCATGATGGACTCCATCAAGTCAAGAGCGTTTAGCAACACCGTCTGACACCGATTACAGGCTGCACCTCCTGCTGCACATTGGTCTCTGTTCTGCAGTTTCATTTGGGATGCTGAGAATGAGGACCTGAGACGTGGTCCCTGTTGCCATGATGGCATTTAACATGAGCGCAAAGGCAGGCTGTGATGCAACACCCCCTAGAGGATGTAAACCTGGGGGACGTTGAATAAAGGTGGAGATGCATTTAGGCTCAATTTGCATGTACATATCCAAGATTTTGTGTCTTGGATAAACAACATGCCATCGTCATGATGGCTTTTTTTTATGATTTAATATGAACCATGCTTTGATGCAACCCATGATGTTCCTCAGCTATTCTCTCTAAGATTATGCCTTTTTACCTTTGGAGGCCTGTGCTCAGAGTTAGGGGAGGAGAGAGTGAGACTACTCTTCACACCAAACTCTACTCTTCACACCAAACTCTGATTACATGTCAGTCATGCTCAAGGCTCCTTGGATTGACACGATCCGGTTTCATTGATTTCTGTCACATACTGATCAGAAGCTGTATCGATTTCAGCCCAGTGAAACAAATGCTGAGGCAAGAATGAAATAGAATCATATCAAATCTCCCTCCGCTGTCTCCAGCCCCTCCCGCCCTCAGTTATATTTGTGGGTGTTATGTGAAGGTCAGATTTAATGAGGGAATGGTCACAGACTGAACATACAGTACCTTTACTGCGCAAGCTTTCTCAGACCGTGAGTTTGTAGGATTTATCTCCTTGACTCTGCGTCGGCCCACCCTATGATAAGACATTAATCCCCACATCAGAGGAGATCAGTCTCGGTTTTTGAGGTGCTTGATCTCTAATTTCTAGAAAGGCTCCACTGAATAAGGTAGAACAATTTACCACCATGATGAGTGGATTATCATAAATCTTGAAACATTATAGCATTAATTACTTGTGGTATCAAAGCCAAACTAATGATGCTTTTGATACATGACAGCCCAGGCCAATGTGTACAATTCAGAACGTGTTTGTAGGCTAGTGTGCACAATACAAATACTTATGTTTCACTAGCTCAGGGAGGAATTTTCACACAACACAATTTCACTTTTAAAAAGTAAGCTTGGCTCTGAAGGTTATTGAGCAGCATATATTTTTAAATCCAGATTGCATTTTTCCCAAAGAAGCATCATTATCTTATAGTGAGATTTCTTGAAAATGCTTTAAGCGAATAATCAAGCTCAATAATTAATGATAAATAAATCATTACAATCTTCCTTTGCAATCCGACAGCAACTGCGAAAATATGTACTTAATGAGAACGATCTCTCAATTCTCTGAGGCTCTGTGAAGATGTGCAACCAATGTTTAATTTTCAACCATTTATATTCTGATTCATTTAGGCTAATCAAGTGATATTATAACCAATATTTTTTGTTAACTGATATCAGCCTCCAGCCTCAGATTTGTTTGTTCTTTTTGTCTCTTATACTGTAGATCTCATCCTACTGGGTGTCTTACCTACGATGCATTATTAGTCAATATAACCATGTGCGTTCTGATAATTGATACACACTGATTCAAATAATCAGTGTAAAACAAGCTTCCATTGTTCTTTGCACTTTCATGAAAAATCTCATGCAATGTGGACATCACACATATGAAGTTACACTGAAAGAATTCCTTTAAAGAATCCACAAACATTCCACACGGCTAAAGGCCGGCCCCCACCGGACACATAGGCAGCAGCCGCTCAGGGTAATAAAACTGTTCTAAAATCCTGTGCGTCAAAACCCACACCGCTGAATGCCGTGTCCAGTGGGCGCCGGCCTTAACCCTGCTATAGTTAAATTGCCCTTAGTTGGTTACATGAGGCTCCAGACTCGTCTTCAATGCCCTAGTGACCACACCTGCAGGCTCAATAAGAGATGCTGTGATTCTAACGGAGAGTCCAGTCTGATTGATGAACAGTCAGCTGCAGATGGTGGTCAGCTGGTAGATACGACGATAATGAATGACTCCGAACAAGTGGTGTTGATTGGAATGAAAAGTGAGGAACCCAAACCCAACTGAGGCATAAGAGAGGATGTTGGAAAGAAAGTGCCGTATTGAACCCGTCTCCGATTTGGGGCTCTTAGCTAATGAGTTCCTCTCCGTGTAATTGGCCAGAGTAACGGAGTCTGATATATGGGACAGCCCAACCAGGCACAAAAAGGAGACCGTAATCATAAATGATGAGGTCAATTTACTGTATAAAACCACACTCTTCTGTATTCCACAGAGAGTGCACCCCAACAAGAAAACCATTTGTCTCTGTATAGGGGTGAGGCATGAGGAGTTTAGATAATCATGAAATACGACGTCAAAACTTTATGAATCTTTTGCATTTTGGACAGCGGCGATTGAACGGCAGATTAATTCATATTAGCCATTGATTGGGAGTTATTCTAACTTTGATGTCTCCATGAGTCATTGTCCTGTGTGTGTGTGCTTGTGTGTGTGTGTGTGTGTGGTGCCTCAAAGTATTGATCCAATTTGTGTAGTGTGACTCCACACATTGATTCTGATGCCACAGCTGACTGGACACAGAGATCCTATAGTGACACAGAAAGGATAGGGAAGAGGAGAGGAGGGGACGAGGAGATCAGCAACCCAAAGCCAGAATTACCTCTACCATTAGCTATAAGCTCACTGACATTCTCCGTATTCTTTTGATAATCAATCGTGGTCCCTGCGCTGTATTTCTTGACACAGATACTGTGTGAGACCAGTATAGTATAACCTAATAACAGCACTCAAACATCGCTGTAGTTTTTCACAGTAGGCAGAGCAGAGGCTTGTCTCTTTCGATCTTAAATTCTTGTTCCATTACCCGGATCCTGTCTTTTCAGTCCTTGTGTTCAGGGGGTGCTGTACTTTTCCGGACTCCCACGAGAACTGCCTTTTGAAGCGGCGTCTACTGGGAGTGATGGACTCCTGTCCCACCAGTGCCTACCTGACACAGCTCACTGTGACTCACCTGTGTCATCCTTCGGGTTCTATTATTCCTGTCAGGTCGAAAAAAAAAATCTTTCTTTCTTCTTTGGACCATATCATGAAAGTGCATCCATTAGAAAACTCTCACTGTGCTCGGAGCTCTCACCCATTCTTCCCTTTCTCCGCCTTTCCTTTCTCTCTCTATCGATCTCTCCTTTGCTTGTACCTATGGGGACTTGCAGGAAGCTCTTAGATCTGTCAGATGTGTGAAGCTTCCACCCTCTTTGACTAGATGAAGGTGTCCATAGGAGCAGTGGGCTGATCCTGAAGACATCGAGTTAACACTAAAATCATTAAAGTTGTTCTGAGTTAATTAGAAATGTCTTTATCTGGTGGCACTTTAATGTATGACTGTTTTCCTATTCTGGCAATGGAGTAGTACTTTCCGTTGTGAGGCTGGATTGGCTATGCACTCATTGAACATAACATCGATGCATGGTTGGCATCTTATAGCTGCTAAACCAAATTTGTTGTACATGCTTTGCATTGGTGAATGCACACAAGAGAGCTTGGTGGTTGCAATATGGGAGGAGCAGCAGTATAGCTTATTGGTGCTAGAGAGTAGCTTTCAGGTGTGAAACTGGTAAAGAGGCGTTCTTCACGTACTTGGCGCACAACTGGGGCGTAACCGGTGGCTACCATCTGTGGGCTGGCAATGTTGTGGGAGCAGGTGTTGGTCAGTGCACAATTACAGCGTTTTTCTCTCTCTAATTGGTTTATACAGTATAAGCAAGGAGGCTGGACTGCTGATAGTCAAAATGCCTCAAAAATAAAAGAAATGTCAACTTCTCACAGTCAGCCATGTTTTTGTTTATCTCTGATGCTGTTACGCTTTGAGGTCGGACCTTGTGCACTCCAAGTGGGATACATCGGACCTCCCAGTCTGGAATGTGGTATTAGGATGGACCTTTCTAAGATGCCAAGGAGGTAGCCACAGTCCTCGAGGAGTAAGATCTTGATTGTTCAAGGAGGGACCAGAGTCAAGGCCTTAATCAATCAACGGGAGAGCTTTGACGGCCCTCCCAAATCCCAGACTACAGTGAATGTTAGAATGCTGCAGGGCCTCAGCGCTGTTTATTCTGCACGGGGATAATAACTAAAAAAGCTTTCCAATTGTCCTCCTAGCTCCTCTCGAAGGAAAGTCCGTATAAGGCGATTATGTCACGTGAGACCTTGACTTAGTCTTCTTTTTTTATTTCAAATTGCACACAGCACATCATGTACACAATTATAAGACCAAGAACATAAAATATACATAAGTAGAATATAGTAAGATCAAATAAGTTCCAAATAAACGTCTTTACTATCTTGTCAAACCATTTAAAATAAGTCCTGGGAACCTCCAGAGGAATAGAATGAATCAGATAGCTAAGTTTGGGGACACAGTTCATTTTCACCACATTGACCTTCCCAGTCATTGATTCGACTTCTTAACAGTCTTCTGTAATAAACTCTCGCTAAATATGTTACTGGAGCTTCATTTAATGCAGGGGTCGGCAACCTGCGGCTCTGGAGCCGCATGCGGCTCTTTAGCGCGACCCTGGTGGCTCCCTGAGCGTCTTCAAAAATGCATGAAAATGAATGGGGGGATTTTTGTTTGTTTGTTTTAATATGGTTTCTGTATCAGGACAAACATTCTTAACGTTTTCCAATGTTGTAAAAATGTGCATAATAAATATTAAAGTTCAACATTTCTGTCAACGAAGATTTGATAGCCTGCGACACACATTTCAGGGCGGCGCCGTGCCATGCAGGTGGCTGTGGTTGTAAACAAACTGGCGGGTGTCAGCATGGCCATGCCATGGATCCCAAAGGGAAAAAGAGAAAGATAGCCGATGAGATCAGAGAATTTAAGGCAGAATGGACCGAATCATTTGCTTTCATTGCCATTGCGGAAGGATTGCCTGCATGTTTGCTTGCGTAATGAGAAGTTGGCGAACAACAAAAAGAGAGACATTTAGAAAGACATTTTCAGGGAAGGCATGCTACATTTGCAGCCGACTAGTTGGGACTGAGAGAAAAAGTGCGATTGCAGTAGCCTACTTCTGGAGAAATTTTGTTGCAGCCTGAGAGATATTAAAACGTGGAAAACAACGGTTCACGGATGGTGATTACACGAAGTTGAACTTAAAGCACCAGCGGAGTAGTCACGTGGTGTGTCATTCTCTCCGAGATGCGCTGTAGGGAAAAACATTTAATCATGAAAGCTCATTATGTAGCCTCGTTGTAGCCTACTTAGTCATTTTGATAGTAGGCTAATATATACACTTACAGCCTGTGTTACCATCATATAAGGCTTACATGAGGCTTTTAATTTTTTGCGGCTCCAGACAGATTTGTTTTTTGTTTTTTTGGTCCAAAACGGCTCTTTGAACATTTTGGGTTGCCGACCCCTGATTTAATGTGTAGGGACCCTGAGCGAGCTATTGACGAGGTTTGGTGCCATTCTGAAAAAAAGAGCCCGACGGACGCAAAGTGCGTCAAAAAACGCACACATTTTCTTTGTTACATTGCTCCGCTATTATTAGTCACAGCGAGATGAAACTGATATTGCAGGAAAGAGCAGAACCGGGGCTTTCCAACGATACTAGACACTTGTCTGTACGATCAAGTATGAAAATAAAATAAAATGATGAAGTTAAATCAAAGTATATCATATTTACAGTCTATATTGCTCTGCGTTCACCGGCGCATCCAGAACTCTCGCTTAAATTACTCGCGGACCACGCATCGCACAGACATGTCACGCATATCAAATGAAAGAGGAGAAGCAGAGCTTTGCATTGATACCAAATACATCGATCATTTCGTATGATAAAATCAGACGAAGTTACAAACAAATAATAATGTCATATATCTTTGGCTACCTTTACTCTCGTTTGATTTCCTCGTGAAATCGCGATCAAAACGATTTGGCACGCATGTCAGATGAAAGAGGAGAGCTAGAGCTATCCACAGATACCAAATACAACCTTCTAGGCCATAAAACAGACGAAGTGACAGCAAAATAATAACTTCATTTAGCTCCACTTACCTCGTGTTTTTGTGTGGAATACCCTATGTTCGTAATCCAATGTTATCACGTGTTTCTCTATGACAAGTCACGTTCATAACACGGTTTTGAGATCCTAGCACACTCCTGTATGGTATCCAATTCAAGACTCATATTGCATCCAAATTTGTTTGACAAATAAACACTTTTTGCCTTTACTTTGTTCATTGCAATGCAGTAAAACAAATATTATAGAGAATCATCATCTGTGCACGTCATGTGTGCTACCGCAAACAAGTCATGTAAGATCAGCTAGTGTCACAATATGGAGTGCAAAAAGTGCCAAAAAGTCATTTTTTCATCACTAAATAAAAATTGCCATTTATTTCTGGAAGGCACACACCACATATTTCTGTAAATTGCTCAGCCCCAAAGTATACCTCCACCATGGTTCTTATATTGCCGTGTTCAGGACAGTCAGGCCTACATGACCATGTAAGTTTGGTCGAGATGTGAGCTTGCTGTGGTGAGATACACATCAAAATGTAAGAATTTGTATAGTACGCTTTTCAACTTTTTATTATTTAAAAATCTAAATCAAATCAATGCAAGTATTTATACATGATATTGTGGCAGATCTGGATAGCCTAGACTGTGCTGAAAAAAACAATATGTAGCATGTGTGAATGGCACTTACAATGACCAGGATAAATGCTTCTAACTAGAGGTAGTGAAAATGCCCTTAAAACAGCTTAGGGCTCATAAGCGTTTGGTTCACTGCCCTTACCCACTGTTTGCGATTTTGGGCCTGGCATTCACTGGTGCAATCTCTGCAGAAAAAGAGCCTGGGGTCAATTTTCGCCGGAGTTACACTATAAATCTAACACAGATGGTTACGATTTTATGGCCTATACTATGAATGGAGAAATTGTATTGAATTCTTACTTCCGAAATCGGCGGTGAGTGGGACTGTTGAGCTTTATAGTGCACAACTGACTGAAAAACAGCTGTTCTGTCTTACATAGAGGGTGTATTCATTCAGAGTAGGTAGGCAGTGCTCTCACCGAGCAGGTATTGTGTAACAACATATCTTCCCTCTGAGTGTTAGGACAGAAGTTGATAGCTCAATTACTCAGCTCCTGCAAGGGCTGAGAACATGCTGAATCAGTCGTAGCGAAGTGCATACGAATTAGACTCACTGATAGGGCCGTCAGGTCACTTACACGTTTGAATAGAGTCAGAGTGAGCAACAACGCTGTTTTAAGTAGGAACATTTTCAGCTTGGGGCTCGAATGGTGTGCTAGCAAGAGCTCTTAGCCCCACTGTGAAGTCCCAAGGGGGCATTGACACTGCGGTTGGGGGCCGTAGACGCCATAGACATAGTAGACGCTGGGCAGCTTACAGGAAGCAGGATGTGAGGGGGTGGGCCGCAGGAGTCACGCAAGACCAGCCAGAGTGGCAGGCAGAATTAGCCGCCAAATAGACTTTAAGAGTGGAGGCGGAGCAGCCCTGCTCAATAGATGCTGCAAGAACATAAGCACCAATTTGGTTGAACAGGACAATGGGTCGTAATCGTTATTGGCGCAGCATTTCGTGAGTACCTGCCACTTCAGTGAGTAGACTGTGAAGATGGCACTCTTGCACTCTGCATGTTTGTGTCAACCTTTGTGAACAAAAAATATCACATTTTGTTATGTGACATCCAAATGAGCAAAATCACACCTTAAAGCCAAGTGTAACTGTAAGTCACTGTTTTTCTTAGTTTCTCTCTGACTTTTTTTTGTGTTTCTCTATGACTTGTCTTATACATTTCAGAGCTAAATCTAGTCCAGTACACTTACAATCAAGTTTCTTCCGGCATTCCGAGTTCAGGGCCAACTTTCAGAGGTTATTTATAGGTTACGACCACAAAACTGTGAAAAAGTTACTTTGAATGAACTTGTATGCCAACTGCGTCCTCATTTCAGGACAAAAGAATATCATACATTTTCTTAACTACTTGTTTTTTCAGCACATTAAACGCGGAATGTAATTGCCTCGTGTGCAAGAATAAACAACATATTTTGGAGCATAATAATATTCAGGAGGCAATGCATCTTATGACTCACCATAGAAAATGAAAGCAAAGAAAAACAAAATCATTTGAAATACACCATCATTTGTATGACTGATATTGGAAATTATGGAGATGCTATTTTTCCTGTGTACACCTACTGCAACACTAAATCAGGAGTCATCCATACACCCCACAAAGAACAACAAACAAAGAGTATAATCGATCAGTAGATGATAATTACATTGAATCTTTCATACATGCCATGAGATATTATGCTCTTGAATGGGTCTTCCAGACAGATCTCTTAGACTTAGATTATGCAAATAATCAATGGAGAAAAAAGAATACAGGCATAATTGAAGGACTGAAAGAGCCGAGGCCCTTTTTCGATAGGAAAGCCATTCTCTCAGTGGGTATAGGTCAGTGAACTTGCTATGATCCATGAGTGAGCTGGCATTGTATTTTGACATGAAGCATCAAAGTTAATGTGCCATTGTTGCTCTTTGAGAGCGCAGAGGAAACAATTGTGCTTCTCATCTCATTCGTAAAAAAAGGTCCAATGAATCTAACAATAATGTAGCCAAAACAAGCATTCTTCATTATTTCTATAGGACATGTTGAGATTTAAAGCAATACGTTATATCAACTTTCACCTGTTGTTCCATTTGTGATTCAAGACTTTTCTTTGTGGTCCTCCTGTATTTCTGGATGGATCACTAGCAGTCTCCTCTTCTCATTTCTGCTGTCTTGGCGCTATCTATCTGCCGGCGCTTTCGTTTTACTCTGCCCTCTCTCCCTTCATCTCCTCTGGTCCTCCCTCGGCCATTGATATTCTGAAAAAATAGCCCCTTGAGGAAGTGTAAAATGTATTTTCTGTAATGCAATCTGGAATTATAGGGATACAATTTTCAATCTTATTTGTGCACAAACTAATAACAGGAGCGTTTGCAGGAATCCAATCTCTCTCTTGCAAAGCGGAAAATACTGCTTTTGAGAAAAGTCATCTCTCTCTCTCTCTGTGTGTGAGTGTGTGTGTGTGTGTGTGTGTTTGTGTTCTTCATAAATAAGCCTGTTTGGCTTAGGCTTCTGTGTGGTGTCACTGTGTGTGTGGATGTAAGTCTATGTGTATGTCCGTATAGCTGTTTGAGAATCTTTTGATTGAGCCTTACAAGTTTGTTGCCCATCTGGCTTTGTTCAACCTAGCCTGTTGGGTGAGAGCACACACACAATATGTCACAGTATGTTGTTTGTTGTGTATCTTAAGACTTGCATATTGTGAATGTGGGTGGTATCCCTATGTGAAGCCAAAATGTATTTTGAAGGGAAAGCTTTCAATTGTACCTATGGAATTCTGTTCTGAGCACATTTGCAATGTGTGGATGTGCTTTTCACACAAGTTTATCATACGGCTCTTCAGAGTACTGCAGAAAATTCTATTAATGGGCCTTCCCAGCGTTTTGAGTTCCGTTAAATCCGTATAACCGTATAATCCATATGACCGCTGCATAATGACCGCTGTCAGTGTCAACGGGTTTTGTGCTTCTGATCCATGTCTTTCAACTGTATCACTCCGAAAGTAGTTGGTTCGCATACTGCAATGGAACTTGAAAGAACATTGAAAGTGAAAGTCAGCAAGTATAATACTTTTCCAAGCACCATCTGGAACTTTCAAGTTCTATTTGTCTAACAAACTATTTCATTTCTCAGCGGAAGCCATGAAACGGTAACAAAATCATTTTTAAAGACCCATTGTGTGAAGTTTCTTGTCCCGTCTTGGCAAGTAGCCGTATAAAAACTGGGATAACGTATTGTCTGCTGGTTTGGGTCCTGTTTGACCTGTTGGGACTTATTTTGCGATGGTGACAGGCGGACAATACATTATTCCTTACGTAAATATATGCACAAATAGTTTCAGTTTGTCATATTCGGTTGTGCATTGTGCTTTACGATTATCTGTGATATATATATATTATATATTAGAGGTTTATATGCTGTATATCTCTGGGGACACGGACATTGTGGGGATAAGTTGACAGTAGATACATATGAATGTATCTCAGGGCTGTTGGTGGTTTAATGTATTTGTGTGCTGCAGTGTGGCGTGATGCTTGTGTGTGCGTAGCCTCTCCGTGCTCCTGCGTTGCCTGATGTGTGGTGCAGCTCATCAGAGGGCTATTCCCCGTCTGTGACTGTGATTAATGATGAGAAGCAGAGGTTAAAAAAGTGATTACTCACCAGCTGCTGCTTTTGTTTCCAGGGCTGCCTCCTCTACAGAGCCTCCTGTGATGTTTGCCCAAACTCAGGCCCACACATACACACCATCTCATACACACAGATAAACACACAAATACATATACACACACGCTTTTATGCACACTCCACACACACAGACACACACACACACACACACACACACACACACACACACACAGATAAACACACAGTTGATTCTTGTATTTTTATATTTTCGATCATTGCTTTGCATGACATTGATTACATCGCATAGGTATAGTGATGTCTGACTGTCTTTAAAAGCACTCTCACTCACACATTACAGTACTCTCAAAACTGCAAATACTGTACAATCCAGTCAATGCATACTAATGAGAGCCCTACTGTAGGCTTTTCTAATGCATTCACATTTCAAATTCTGACACCTAATTTCCCATAATGAGAAATTCTAGGACATAAACACACGTAGTGTGCTTTATTTGGATCTGTCTGGAATTATTGGGGGGAAAAACAGTTGCTTTAGGCAGCTGTGCTGGTCTGCCATCAAACAGGCCATCAGATGCCAGTCCATGTTTGTGTTACAGGGGCAGCTCTCCCCTCTCTCCTCGGCGTCTCTGGGGATCAATTAGCCTGAATAGAAGCCCGCTCGCGCACACCGGAGTGAGTGGAGAGCCAGCGAGGGGAGCGAGGAGAAGTCAGGCATTTGATGAAATGATCGCTGCTGCTAATAAACTCATCAGTGCCTGTGCTTTTAACACCTCAGCAGGCCTAATAAACAGCTCCATCAGTCTCGCCGAGCCGGGCGGGCTCACCGCGCCTGCCTGGGACGTATGCGTCTTCAAGGGTGTGCTGACGTCCGCCTGCATGGGCTCAACTTGCTTGTCTGTGGATGCCAGCTGACGACCAGGCAGAAAATAGCCACGTGTGATGAGATCAGCCATGTACATCATTATTATGTATACTTCATGCGTATGGATGCAATTGCTGAACTGGGTGAAACATATAAGCAGTGAGAGGACAAGCCCTTGTTTATAGTGTAGTTAGTTATTAGAGTATTGTTTTTTTTCAGAACTGTCTGCCTTTGGCATTGCCAGAAACTTCCGTTGTGAGCTGCAGTAAAAAAATAAGAGATTTCGTAGGAAGGGCTGCGCATGTATCGATAGTGCTGACAAAAGGCATTCTCATGGTAATGCACTGATCCATTTGGGCTCTTTAAAAGCACTTTGGATGGCTCTCCGGATGAATGCGTTCACCTCCAAAGTGATGGTGGAAATAAATAGCCAGAGTGGCACATTTCCTATAGCCGTCACCATCTCTTTAAATAGAAAATTAGCCCTGCCCGTTTATTGTCACATTGCATCACTCCCACCGAAAAGGATTAATCCCGGATGATGCTTGCTCTTTTTTTTTTGTCACTCTCGCTCCCTGACATATGAGGTGAAAGGAGCGCTGGCACTGAATTCTCCCGTGGAATGGGTCTACAGGGTCATTCCGAGATGACAATCTTTACGATCAATGAGTGTTTGGAGGGGTGGGGGTGGGCAAGATGAAACAGCCTCTCTGGCGCAGACAAAATCCGTGACAACGCTGAGATAGCCCCATTCCTCTATTGGCAATCTTTCCATCAACGCGAGAAAGGGCCAGAAAGATTATGGCCATATATCCAGCTCAGGTGTGAGGGTTTATGTGGGTATGAGCGAGCGTGTCGAGGAACGAGCGAGATGAGACAGGGAATATAAATGCCACAGTGTTAGAGCTGACTGAGATGATGATGGTCAGTGATGTGAGCAGGAGACAGCCCTGTAGTTATTTCTCTTATCACAAGGAAGCCATGTGAGGCGATGTATGTTGAATTATGCCGTAGCCTCTCGCCACCTATCAATAACAGAGCTCCACTGCACAGACAAATTGCTCACGGCTTCGTTTATGAACATTCATCGGCAGGGTAGTCGTCAAAGAGTCAAATAGTCAAATACTCAAAATACATCATCGTCGCCATCACCATCATCATCATCATCTCATCATTACCGCCAGCCTGTTCTGATGACTAACGGTATGACAGCATGAAGAGCAGTGTTGCTCATCGTAGCTACAGTCTGCCGTGTCCTGCTGTGCCTGTATGGGCCGCCAGACTAGAGCACTCAGGGCTTATGAGGCTCTGGAAATGGGGCCACTGGCTGAACCCTGCGCTCACCCAGCTGTGAGGGATTGTTGTTTGGTGTTATTTTTGTAAACTCGAGTCATTAAGAGCGGGGTGGGGTGGGTAAGGGGTGGCATAGAGGAGACTCGCTCACAAACACCTCAACACAACTCCGCTCCCTGGAGACCCCGGGGGGCCCAGGTGACGAGGCAGCAGGGGGGCGAGAAGGGGGTCACCTTTTCGGGAACAGATATCGATCTCGCCAGCCTACCCTTTACCGACCTCGTCCCTATTAGCACCATGAAGGTGAACCCAGCGATGAGGTCACCTTTTTTGTGGAGCGCCTATCGATCTGGGCCCGCCTACAGTACCTACTGTATGTCATCCTTAAAAAAATCCAGTTCAGTTCCTCACCGTCAGACTGTGAAGCCTTTGCTTACTGGGGCTTGCCGAGAACAACTCTGGGAATGAAGTGAGGTGTGATTTTCCGTGACACAAAGAGAGACATGAAAAAGATAGGAGACAGATGCCCTCAGGGGATAAAGCAACAGATTCACAGAGCCAGCGAGGAGACGATTATATCAAACATCTCACACATCAAGTGGAGCAGAGCAGACATTAATATCTTTATTTTCATATGCTTACTTTTATGTTGATATTTATAGGCCATGTTTTGGAGTGTCAGTTTCAAATTCGTTGGGTCCTTAGTTGTCACGAAGTTCATAGAGACAATCAGAGCTTTCATGCAGAAAAGAAATCAGAGCAGATGAAGAGGCAAAAATAAAAATGAAATAATGTGTATAAAAGTTTTGGCTGCCGGCAACATCCAACAGTCCGAAACAGATGAATCCAAAGTTGGAATGGGAAGCAATCATTTTGCTGATGTTTCTATTGCTTTTGCCCTCAGCAAAATTTTGGCACTTTTGATGAAAACATTTGTGGACCAGGAAATGAGAAAAGGCCGAGTATGAAATGCTCGGTGCGATTCAGGGGAATAAAGCTTCCCTCAGTTGTCCTCCCATGTCTAGCCTCTTAAAGCTGCTCTAAGTCACGCAGTTTATAAGCTAAAACATTTTTTTGTCACATGTAGCAAACATCTCCTCTGCTAGCTTCCTGTCCCCTGAATACACTGCAAAAACACACGGTCTCTGTAGGCAGACCATACTCCACAAAACGGCTACAAAAATAGCCTGGACCACGAAACATAACAAACTTGTTCAGCCATTCACCGACAAGAAGCGTGTTCAGGAGTGTTTCTATTCTCTGTTTTGTTTGAACGTCAACAAATGTTACATTACTCAACATCGCTTAGAGCACCTTTTAAAATATGTTCAACACCTTTGCTAAGAATGTAGCTAGAGGATACAGCACTTTATGGGCACATCTTACATACCTTACACCAAACTACTAGAAGAAATTAATAAGCTTTAAACTGTAGTCTTTTAGTGAGTTAGAAGAAATATGTAAGCTTTACAAGAATCGATTAGTGGGAGAAACCAAACTTTAAGTGAAGGAGTCAACATTTGGCATGGATTTAAAAGGTCTTATCTTTGAAATACCCTAGACCAAAACCCACAAGCAAACTAAAAGAATAAAGATAAAGTAAACTCAGCTACTTTTCTTTAAGACGTGAACATGAAGATAAAGATTACATAATGTAGGAAAGTTTTTTTTTTTCAAGCGCTGCAAGTGGCATTAACATTTTTTTTTCTGCCAGACTAATAAGAATCCACCCACACTCCTCAATCCACTGCACATAAGCAAAATAATTGGGTAGCAGAGAAGCTCAAAGACAGATGTTTTTCTCAAAGTATCTATTTCAGCGATAGCTATCACAATGAGGGCCCTAGTTTGAGGGGAAAAAAACTCTGGGCGAAACAGCAGCATATGGATGCTGTTGCAGAAAAAGATTACTTTTTCTGGGCAAACTGAATGGATGGTGGGCAGAGCCAGGCCAAAGTTAACTGATGAATGGTTTGGTTAAATCTGGTCAAGAACAATATGGAGCAATTGATTTAAATCGAATGCATCGGATGATATTGCGATGTAAGAACATGTCAATGTCACTGTGGATTCAAAACAGCGTTCATCAGGAGTGCCGTCAAAAGGAATTACGTGCAATGATAATTCTGTTGATCAAAACAATATCATTTGTTGAAACCTCTTATGCTCTCTTGGGTTCAAATCTCCTGTGTATGTGCGCTTTAATGACTTTCAAGATGAATTAATTCACTCCAACATTTTCTTCTATCAGACTAGAGTCTTGATTTGTCTATAGTGTTGTTAGAATAGTGTGTTTATGTGACTCCCTACTTGGCAAGTCTTCACTACCACTCTCTGATATCATCATAGTTTTGGAGCCATTCTGGAAAAAAACCACGCTGTTGTCTCCTCACGGAAGAGGAGGAAGATGAGTTATTGCCGTGTGGAAGTAGCTCGACACCTCGCTAAAACTTGGGCAGCACGCTAACATCTCACTCAGGGAGTTACACACTCAGCATCGCAGAAAGTTATGTTGACAGAGACTGTCAGATTTGTGCTTCATTTCATCAGATGGAGGGAGGCATTTTTCAGAAGACACATGTGCTGTCAGTGGAGGCTGACATCGTCATTTGGCCTCGGATAGAGGAATACACGAGTGGGGGCTCACAGAGAAACACATAGACACACACATACGCACTCTCTCTCTCACACACACACACACACACACACAAACACACACACACTCTCTCTCTCTCTCTCTCTCACACACACACACACACACACACACAATAAGTGCTGTCAAAAGAGGTTTTTGGTAGCATCGGTGCAGAGAGATTTAGGAGTTCTCAGATGCCATGAGATAGATGGATGAGTATAATGCAGGCCCGAGGGAGAGAGAACAACCATTCAGAATGACAGCGTCCAGACAACACACACACACACACACACACACACACACAAACACAAACACTCTCTCTCTCTCTTTTAGCTCTACTTTAGCTCTGATCTAAAAGTACACTGTAAAAAATTGCTGTTAATTAACAGCAATTTTGCAACAGCATGCTACTGTTTTTCCACAACACAGTCAACTACTGTGGAAATACTGTATTACTGTAAGACTGTGTGTTGTTGAGCATAAACAGTAACTACTGTAGGAAAGCAGCATCAGCCGTAGAAGAGGAACGTTCGACTTCTGGAAATTCTCACGGCTTCTTCAGTTTTCTAGTTGAAGTGCTGCTGAAGGCTCACTGTAAGTATGCTCCTATATGCTTTATTAGTGTGCTTGCTGAAAGCAGCACACTATTGTTCTTCCTATTATTATCAAATTTATTTATCTTGCGGAACATTTTTGTCTCCCTATCTTGTCCTAGGGATTTGGAGCTAGAGACGCCGTTCCACTTCTCACGCGTGCGTCCTGATGCGAGGATGGTGGCTTGTATAAAGCTTTTCGATACGCCTTGTCGTTCTCCCGTTATTCCAGTTTTTCCGGTCGATTTTTCCCCATAGGAATGAATGGAAAAGCGACTTTTGAGCGCTGATGCCCACACATTTTTCCACCTGTAGCCCAAACCGTAAGACATAAAGTCATGGAATTTGGTATGCTGATAGAGGAGACTACCCTGATTGACACCACCAGGTTTCATGCTCGCCACTCTCACGCTCTAGCGCCACCAACTGGTCAAAGATGGAAAACACGTTCATGCCCGTAACTTTTGATCCGTATGGCCGATTTTGATAAAACTTATACCATTGGAATCCTCTGACTCAGCCGATTCCAACGCACCATATGATGTCATTTTCCGCCATGATGGATTTTCCGCCATTTTGAATTTTGTCCAAAGTCAAAGTAAAGCTACCCTGGCCGCATAGTTTATCCGATTGTCATGAAACTTGGCACACATGATCTACAGACAAAGGCGGATCAACCGCCTTGATTTCGCCTTCATACGTCCAAGCGTTCGCCTGTGATAACCAATTAAATTCAGCGAGCGAAGCCGCCAAACAGGAAGTGGGCCTATCTTGGAAATTCTGTGACGTATGAAAGCCATATTTGGTGGGATGACATGAGACCCCATCCAAAGCACCCTCAATAAATGTGGTGTTATTTGGTCTGTCGATGGCTCTATAATTAGCAAAAACGTGTGTGTTGGTGAATGTATACTATTATTCGGAATAGCTCATCTTAAATTGCTTAGGTCATGCAGAAATGACATTTCAGAGTGATTTAAGATACAATGTTGATATTTAAAAAAAAAAAATCAAATCAAGGCCATTCTTGTAAAAGTTATTGGTGCAATTATCACAGCACTATGTGGTTCTGCCATGTAATTTCATACTTACCTCATGGTTGGTAGACCTGCGCTTGTCATTCATTCAATGGATGGCTGAGATGGCCCGCAACGGTTCAACGTGGGTGTAGTTCTAGGGTGGTCGGCAACGGGGTGTCTCATCCTGAGACTGTTTATATCTTAGCAATGCCATGACCCCGAGGGGCAAGTACGGACTTATGCGCTGTTAGGTGATGAATGTGTTCATTTGGTATATATACTCGACAATCACACGATGTTTCATACTGACGGTGTGTTTTGGATGATTTGTATTGACCTGAGCATTCTGGGTAAATCACTCGAAGCCGGCGAAATACCGGAAGTAGAGCGGTCGCCCTGTCTGTGGTGTGCCTGAGGCAACGAGGATTTTAATTAGAATGTATATTTAGACTTCAAATTTCGGAATTTGAGAGGTCTAGTTATGAGGGTAGGCTAAACTAACTGCAGTTCAAATAGTTGGTTTTAACTTTACCAAGGCTGTTTTAATACTGAATTGCAACTGCTGTTATGAAGACTGTATGAAAGACTCTTATTTTGTTGAGGTGTGGTTGCCTAGCGACGCTCCCTCGTGCAGTCTCATGTTTAGTTTTATCAGACGTAGCGTTCTATGATCTTTGGTTAGTAGTAGGCTATTACCAGAGAGTTGCAGTCATGACGTTAGCTTTATAGAGATTAATACAGAGTGAGCCTACTACCTGTAAGTTGAAGTTGTGTGCGTCCATGACAACAAAGTAAGTAAAAGTAATGTTAAGTTATGTGTATTGTAGGTGGGATGTGTCGTTTACGTTAATATAATGCAAGTGATTAGCATGCTAAACGGAGATTTAGCATTCAGGGGATGAATGAATGCTGTTTATGTTACGTGTGTAATTATTAATAATAATAATAATAATAATAATACATTTTATTTAAAGCGCCTTTCAAGACACCCAAGGTCACTTTACAGGGTTGCAAAATCATCACATAGAAATAAAAAGAAAAGAAAAATGTTAAATGTTAAAGTCAGTTAGCCAGTCCATAAGCTTTTTTGAAGAAAAATGTTTTCAGTCTACTTTTAAAGACAGTGATTGAGTCAGAGTGTCTGATGTAGTCTGGCAATGAATTCCATAGCTTGGGGGCAATGTAGCTGAAAGCCCTCTCTCCCAGAGTGCAGAGGTTCACATCAGGGACACGTAGCAGGCCTGCTGAGGAGGATCTCAGAGGGCGGGCAGGAGTGTACACTTCCAGTAGGTCAGTGAGGTAATTTTTATAAGGTAATAATTAAGACAAGTTGTGCTCATAGAGAGATAGAGATACACTTTATTTGGTAATCATATTACTAATAGCATTTTATTTGGTTCTTTACAGACCACATATTCCTATATGTATAAGTTCATCCACACTGTTGTGTGGAACCTGTTTGAAGAGAAAATAAAGAAGCGACTGCTTCAACCGGTGTTTTAACTGACGCCACCCAAGCAACACAAAACCTCATTTCCATACAGTCCTTTAGCCCTCAGTAACAAAGACAGTTTGGAGCCTGGCAGACGTGAAGGCAGTGAAAGGTAATTAAATGCATGGTCCAAGAAGCCAAACTATGTTAACTGTAAATTTAATATGGAACGAGAGGTACATGTTGCTGATGTCGTTTCGCAACTCATCGAGCTAGCAATTGCTGTCAAGCTAGTCTACATCAGGCAGTGCATAGATAATATTATGACACTTTTTTACCGTCAGTGAAGCACCGAGTGAAAGTCAACGTTTGCTTTATATCCAGTGACAGTGGTGCTGATGTCGTTTGAATAAGTACAGTAAACTTATTCAGAAGATCTAAAAATATTTGCACTCATGCTAGCTATGGTCTATGTGCCACCTATGAATCCCCCTGTTGCTAGCTGCTGCCAAGTTGAAGTAGGCTGGTCATGTCTAAAGTGTGATTATTTTCAATAACTACTCTTCCTGATTGATTGTCATTGACACCGTCAGCGTGATTATTTTCAATAACTACTCCTCCTGATTGATTGTCATTGACACCGTCAGGGTATGGCTCACCAAAAGAGGGAGAAAGTAAGCTGTGTATGGCAGGTACTTGTGTGGTAGGCTAGGCAGTACTGTTCCATGTAAACTGCAGTGGTGGACTGCGTGATCGCTGGTCAGGCCACCCCAAAGAGTAGCCTAGGCATCACCAAATGGAGGACCACGGTCCGGGTCCGGACACAGTGACGGTTCTGTCCGGACCCAGCCTAATTGTCAGCCTAATATCATCAAAGAGCATCGTCCGTAGCCAAGCCAATCAACTCGATTGTTTACCTTTCAGCAACAGAGAATAGGCCTAGCGGGAGAGAGAGGAGATGAGAGAAAATGGCTTGCTCAACAATTAGAAAAAAACAAACTTTTAAAGATGAATGGACGGACCAATACGTTCATTCTGCTGTGAATATGTGCTGTGAAACTGTAGCGACGTTAGCGTCACTAACACGGGTCGTTTGAGGAAAGGTACAAAGTCCGTGAGGGCAAGTAACACTTGAAAAACCGCCGTCACGTCATCCTGCACTAAACTTCCTTGTACGCCGCTATTAAAAGTATTACGGTTCCCCATTGACTCCCATTGATTCCGATCGATGTGCTGAAACAAACGCTGCTGACATATGACAGTAACCATTTCACTTTGATAATAACCTACATTTTTGTCCGACATAATAGAGCAAGAATTTCGAAATTTTATCGACGCAACGTGGAGAAACTTAGTGGAGAACAAAAACATTACATCCGTGACCCATGTTCAATGCAATTCCCCATTGACCCTGGGTCACGAAAAATGGCAGCCGGTATTTCTTGAATGTCAGAGTAATGACATTCAAAATGATACCTTAATAATACACCACCATTCATAAAGTATCGAAGTATGGAAAGCAAAACACAATTTATCACATGGATCACCCAAACGACTTTGTGCCAATTTTCAACCGCGCAGCTTTTATTATCATAATAATGGGTGTGAAATATTCCTTAACCACTAGATGGCGGCATGGCACAGCGCACTTTGCATGACACCGCAACCATGATACAGGAAGTAAATGGTTGCTGTGTCATGCAAAGTACAGAACAAACAAACTTAATGTTAACGAAGTTGTTAACATTACGCCCTGAAGTAATGTAAACTGTAGCCTATTGTTGTTTGTGCTACAAAGAAAACTTTAATTGATATTATTGCAATATAATTATTATGGCCAAAATTGTTTTTATGAAATGATATATCAAAGCAGGTAGAAGTAACTGTAGTCACTTGACATTTCTGAGGATTTACATATTTCCATCAGTGCAGTGGTATAGAAATTCTTCAGTGGAGGCACCACACTAGTTAATCACGCTATCAACATCTTCTTACCTTTTCTTCTGTTATTACTATTCTTTAACTTTATGGTAGACAGTGAGTCCAGCAAATTGAGAACCTAGGATCCTGTTTATGTTTAAGAATGTGACTCCAGTATATGTTGAGACGTGGAAAAGGGGGTTATATTTATATAATGCAAATGATTATGTTAACAATGTCATCGAATATGTTGTACAAACAAGAAGAGCGAAATGGTAAGCTTTTAAGAAATCATCATCCACATCATAGTATGATGCTGTGTGGGGTTATGGACTTGACAGTTTTGCATGGAATTGCCCATACAGTATATACATACAGTATACATATTTAAGCAATATAGCACGAGTGGGAGTGGGTTGTTGCTAGATATTCCCACGGGTGTTGTTCGGCCGTAGCCTCGAGGCCGGAGGCCGAGTGGCGCAGGCAACAACACCCGTGTAAATATCCAGCAACAACCCACGATCACAAGTGCTATATTGCTTTTATACAACAATTCTACCACTTGTTTTTTGCGCTAATTTCCCATTATAATGTAAATCGCTAAAACTGTCTTGTTTGTAAAACTAACTTCTCTCCGCCACAAAGTTCTATTACTTGCAGGACAAACTGCCGTTACTAGTTCTAAATGGATGGTTGCTATGGCCAAAGGCCAGACGTTAGTTCTAAAAGCACGTTGCTATGGCCAAAAGCCAGTCGTTAGTTCTATCTCTCCCGTTGTCAAGCAATGCAGAATATAGCCTAATAAACGTTAGCTCGCATTGCGTCTGGTTAGGACATGCTTTTAGCTTTGAAACATAACTATTTTACTTAGCCTACATGCCATCCAACTAGCTAATATCCACCTCCGTCATATTCTATGTTCTGAGTATCTGTATTTCAGCTTGGATGCAACGTGACGTCGTTTTACACTTGACAATTTGACATTGTATCGCGGAGTGATTTATTATTAGCTGTGAAAAGTCAGAGTGGATTATCGTGGGATATTTCAACTCATGGAACGTCTCTCGGCCAATCAGAAACAAAGAAACAGCTTCATAGAACCCAATTGTTGTATAATAAGATTTGACACATTGCAGTTTTTTTAATGCTGGGGTTATTTATAAATCAAAGAATTGTGGGTAGATGTGGGTGAACTGTGCAACATGCAGTTTGTGGACAAGAGGCAGACGTAACAGACAGATATTTGTGTTTGAAGGGGTGGTGTGTCTGTGTGTGTGTAAGTGTGTGTGTGTGTGTGTGTGTGTTTATGTGAAAGTCTTCGTTGCTAGTCAACTCAGCGACATGCAGTTTGTGGACAAGAGGCAGATGTAACGGACTGACGTTTCTGTTTGAAAGAGTTGTTTGTGTGTGTGTGTGTGTGTGTGTGTGTGTGTGTGTGTCTTTGTTGCCGGTGTACAGTATTTCTGAATATGAATGCTGTCTGGACAGGAAATGGCATAGCTTTTATCACATGCAACCAATCCAAAATCGATTTCATATTCAGAAACGTTAACCAGTAACAGCCTGGTTGCTTTGACATATCAAAACTAGGGCTGGGACTCGATTAAAAAAATTAATCTAATTAATTAGAGGCTTTGTAATTAATTAATCGAAATTAATCGCATTTTAATTGTATATGGGTAGATGACATGACATGGCTTTTTCACCGTCACAGAAGATAAAACACAATTAATTTCACATTTTCACATTTTAAAATACTGTAAAAGGTTAAACATTTTCTTGCTTTACATGAATTTGTTGTTTTAATACCTGAGTTATTTATCGCTTTTTCAGAACTTTGAGCCAAACCTTACAATTGTCCTATGGTGTGATGGTAGACAACATAATTATATAAATATTAACTTTTATAAATAGAGGAAATAATGTTTCAAATTTTTAATGAACGCTCCTGGCATAATTGTGCAAGTGTCTATTTTACTAAGTGGCAATCACTTTTCCCATACATACATTTCTAAAATGGTAGGAACTCCGTAAAGTTCGTCACAGAAAAAAATGTCCTTTGGTGTTATGCAATAACCTGATGTTAAGTTGGCCAAAATCATGGACAAATACATTTAGTTGAAAGACCCCATTCAAGGTCATGTGACTGAAGACCCCAATGAAGCCCTGGAGCAGTGAACATGGTGAGAATTTCTCTCAGAGTTGCTCAGATATTCAACTATGTTTTCAGACCACTGAAGTAGTTAAGTTTTTTTGTCCTTTGGTGTGACACCCCTAAATGCCATTTTTGTATTAAAATTTGTATTTTTAACAGCAGGACTATGTAATATTATGCAAGTGCATGATGTCAGTTGCTAATGACAGCTCAGTTAGTATTAGCATGGTCATTAACTGCCACAACAGCTTAAATGTCCTTTGGTGTGACAGGAAATGTCCTTTGGTGTGACACTTATAATGACTTAAATTCAAATATTTATTGCTGTTTTAGAGACGACATACAATGTTCTGAAGTGTTACTAAAGCAACTATAATATAAAGTACATAAATCTAAAACTTTTTTTTTTATAACAGAAAGAACCTCCCTGCAGGACCTGTGGCCCAACCTGCCCTGGAACTTCCAGTGTTGCCACCAACGAATAGAATGTCATTGTAGATAATTGTGTCAAGTATGATTAAAAACTGCTCTAACAGCTGAAAAAACAGCCTGACCAGCTTAGGGTGGTTTGCTGGTTGACCAGCTTGTTAACCAGCTTGTTTGGCCACCCTATGATGGTTAACCAGCTATAGACCAGCAAAAGTCATGCAAAAACATACCTGCAGCTTACGATGGTAATTCTGCTGGTTTTGCTTGTCGTACCATCTCACGCTGGTCATTTTAGTTGGTGTTGCTGGTCTACATTACTGGTTTTTACTGGTCATGCCAGCTTATGTTGGTCATAGCAAACCAGTATAGCCATCTTACACCTACAATGTAAAGCTTGGCAGGCTGGTCACCAGCATGACCATCTCACACCAGCGGTATCCCACACGACAGGCTGGTCACACCAGCATGACCAGCTTCCTTAGATGGTCACGCCAGCATGTCCACCTGGTGGCCTAACCAGTTATACCAGCAAAGACCAGCAATAGCTGGAGGAAAACCAGCAAAAAACAGCTAAAACCAGCTACCAACATCAACATGGTTTCTTGCTATTTTTCAGTAGGGATGTTTTAGATAGAGTGTACTTCATGAATGTAACGCAATGTTTTAAAATGGAATTTCCCTATTGAGGATTATGGTCCCTCTTTTGGCGATCAAAAACGGATGGTCAGAAGCACAACGTTTATAGACATTAAAGGCATGGCAGTCCACATTCACTAATTTAATGGTGTGATTTTGTCAGGTGCTGGACACAAAAGGGTTGTTCTTATGTCTCTTAATCAGTCATGGGTGTGTTTTGGGCGTAACATCCTTTAAAACAATGAGAATAATATCTATCATTTCCTTCAACAGCAAACAATGCAACTTCACACAGCACATTTGAAGGAATCTGCATGCACACAAGACTATATGGAACAGGGATTCCACTAAACCTTGCTTTACTTGTGACTAGCAGAGTTTAGCCTACATGCATCTGCACTCACCTATTATTTGAACTCATAGACAAAGTGAAACTTCACCGTGGTTTCATAGTCGACAAATTAGTTCAACACAGTTAAGTACTATTACTATTGACTGACAATGGGTTATCATAAAAAAAATAGCCTGGAAAAAGCAACACTTATCCAACAAATGTCCTCCTTTATCACTGTTACAATAAACACTACATATATTCTGACTCACTTCATGCAATAGCTATCTTTGTCCTTCAGTGTGACATTTTGTCCTATAGTGTGACAAACATAAAACAACAGAAAAACATCCTTAATTTCAAAACGTACTTTAAAAAAAGCCAGGTTTGGCATGAGGGGAGCTCCAATAATGGCTCCTCTTAGATAGGTACAATTTCAAACAGTTTTGTAAGGTTGGCGGAAAAAAATGTATCGACATTCATAGGAAAAAGTCAATCAAGTTCATCTATTCGTGGTGAAAATGATTGTAATTAGAACTTTTATGTGAAATAAATATAATTTTAAGAAAAGAATGATTTAATAATGTGAACAATTCTGTTTCATGTATTTTTTAATGTTATTCAATATCATTTCTTAATACTTTTTAAATGTCACACCATAGGACACATTCACAGTGCAGATGAGTGTAAACGTGGAAAAAATAGGTGAGGTCATTGACGAAATGAGTGACCACTATTATTTTCAGAAACTACAGTTTCCATACTACATAAATATTTGTATTTTTTCTTTAAAAATTATGTTTTCCAAAAAAAACACTTTTTCTTGGCCAGATGTCAACTACCCATATAATTAAATATATTGTATATAAATTTTTTTCACATGGATTTTTAGTATAGCCTACTATTGGATAATGACTGAATACATAGGCCTAAGCTTAAGCAACAAAAATATTGTTTATTAATAAGTCCAACAGACCAGTGCAATTTTTGCTATAAAGTGTAGCAATACCATATTTAGAAATAGTACATTTTCAGAAATTCATGTAGCATGTAGATAGGTAGACCTTCTGTAAACTATAATACTGTGATATCCTGTTAATTGTGTCACCTGTTACCTTGAGTTGAGTTCATGAAATTGTTGTGTCCCTTTAAGGGGAACTGGGGGGCGGAGTTTACGTGTGTGCGTGTGTGCTTGTATGCGGTTCTGAGTGTGAAGTTTCTTTTAGGTCTATGAAAGTTGGACATGGAATTAGGTGCGGTGGATTACTGTTATAAGCGTGAGTTGTGGCTGTAACAGCAACTCGGTTGCTATTTGTTTAATAAATAAAGCTCAGAGGTTTCCCTCAAGTGTCTGGAGTAGGCCTATCACAATACTTTGTCCACGCTAGCAGCTAGCTGCTTTATGTTTTGCACTGAGGTGATACCTGCGGTGATACGTCCTTGTTGCATAGGTTGCACACAACCATGCTCTTATCTACACTTCCATCCGTTCGTTTTTTGTAACAACATTTCCCATCCACGGGGCCAACCAACGCGGTCACATCAGCTTCTTTGTTCATGTTCACTGTGCCACTGTGGTTTGTTTTGTCTGAACCGAACTCATGCGCGTTACTTGGTGCTCCAGTATAATCGGTCCGTCTGAAACTCATCCAGTGAGAAACGTTCCGCGGTGCAAAAAGAAATAGGCATACGATTAAAATGCGTCAATTTTTTTAACGCATTAATGTTTGTGTAATTAATTAATCGTAATTAACGCGCTAAAGTCCCGGCCCTAATCAAAACCAAATTTTATCCTATTACATCATTTGAACAGGTGAGTCGTCCTGTTTATTTTACCATCCATTTGAGGCTATAACACATTGCAACTTATTCAACAGTGAGTAAACTGCGGATGTTCCCGCATAACAGGATAGCTATACTCCTAACATTACTCGTATGTGTTCTAGAAACATGCCTAGTTCCTTAGGCTCCCTCCTTCCTTCAGTGGTTACGTGTTTCATGCTAGCTACACGTGAACAACTCATACTTAATTCAACACAAGGTCTACAGACCTTAGAGGTGTACATTTCATTTTCATACATCAAAGCGTTCGCCCGTGACAGCCAGTCAAATTCGATGGTGAAGCGTCCAAACAGGAAGTGAGGTCAAATCTCGGAAACGCTGTGAGGTATCGAGACCATATTTGGCGGGATGATTTTGGACACCATCCAAAGTAGCCTCAGTAAATGTGTTGTAATTTGGCCACTAGGGGGCGCCGCAATTAGCAAAAATGCATTTTGGCTCATATCTCTTTACGTCTTTGGGATGACATCTACATTTTTACATTGGAGGTGCTCTGGGACATACCACTGATAAACCTAGGCAACTCGTCAGGTCAGTGTAAGAATTCGGCAATCGAGGGCAACGTCGCCAAACTCGAAGCAGCTTCGCGTCTTGGCCAAACTTTGGCGCTTTGACCTGAGGGCGAGCTGTCGCGTATCCTGCCGGGGCGCTCTCGCGGCGCGTCGGAGCAAGCACACTTCGCACTTTCCCACCGGGAAATGCATTCTAGTTTGCTGATATTATCCGAAGATTTGCTGGCCGGCAGATATTGCTCATATTTACACGCCAGCTACGTCTAGCTTGCGCAAGCTAATTTAGCTCACTTTAAACAGGGCTAAATCCTGTCCAACTTGGGCTTTGTTACCTTTTTAATTAAAGCTAAACTCAGAGTTTAAAATGAGCAAAGTTTAATTTGGTTTAAGGCGAGACACGGCAGGTGAAAACATCGTTTTTGTGACCTCCGGTCAATTTCAATATTTTGTGCTAGTTTGCTACCTTAGCATGTATTCTACCACCCTACTACAACAATAAAGTCCGATTTGCACATTTAGGTGTTTATTTCATGACATTTTGTCTACTCGCGCCTATATATTTCTCCTAATTTTACCAAAAGTTCCCATTCTAAAGTGTCATGTACTACCGCGACCGTGATCCAAATCATATCGTGTGTGACACCGTTCAAAAGCCCCTTTTCTCCTGAATGACGCTATGCAATCCAAATATGGACATTTCCTTTGTATTAGCAACCAATCGCGAAAGTTCAAAGGCGAGTCTAGGCTTAGAACGAATCCCATTGGCTGTGTTTCAAGGCTGTTTTCTCAAAACGAGTTTCTTCTCCCACTCTGAGAACATAATCTCCACTTCTGAAGCACTTACATGCGCCAAACTTTCCAGTCGTATGCCAAACTATATTTACAAGACTTTTACAGAGGGGTTTGTTGAAATATGATTCCAAACCTGATATATATGACATTTTATGCTTAAAAACATGGCAAAAAACGATTTTTCAAGGCTATTGACACTATATGCTGATTTACAAGACAGCAGGAGTAGATATCCATAAATCCCTCTGTATTTTTTCTCCCATCTATTATATTAACACAATGAAAAAACAATTTTGAACCTGGCTTTATCCAAAACTCAGATTATGCATTTTAAAATATATGCAAATTAGCGCATATTTAATGAGATAATACCTAATTTGCATATTTAAACATTAAGTTACAAAAAACTTGTAATACATTTTTTTCTTATGTTGATGTAAGTAATCAACTGGGGAAGTTTCATAGTGATATCTGCTAGTTCAAATTTTTACCCTATTCACCTGTAGTGTCTCGCCTTAACGCTAACGTAATGTGTTTGCCTGTGAACAGTTGGCTTGCGTTAGCTTTTTAGCTAGCGTTAGCCTGTGAACAACAAAAGTTGGTTTGCGTTAGCTTGTTAGCTAGCGTTAGCTTGTTAACTAACGATAGCGTTAAAGTTACCAGTTCAGGACGAAGTGGAGGTAAATGTCAACATGCATAAATGCCTTTTTCTGCTGTAATAAAACCCACCTTCTACCTCAAAAGCTCTCTAATGAAATGCACATTATATATCTGCGTTACAGGTTCACAAGTGGCTCCAGTCTGGTTTGGGGGTCTACGCTTTCTCATCCTGTCCTGCCACCCAAGTAAGCTATAGCTGCTACAGTTTTACATTTGATTTATTTGTCTTTTGGTCCACACATTAATAATAAAAATAAAAATAACCATATGCCTCTGTAACTGGTGTTAGTTCAGGAGTGGAGGTGAATGTCAACATGCATAAATGCCTTTGTCTGCTGTAATAAAACCCATCTTCTACCTCAAAAGCTCTCTAATGAAATGTACATGTATCTGCGTTACAGGTTATTCACAAGTGGCTCCAGTCTGGTTTGGGGGTCTACACTTTCTCATCCTGTCCTGCCACCCAAGTAAAGTAAGCTATACAGTTTTACATTTGATTTATTTGACTTTTGGTCTAAACATTAATAATAAAAATAGAAATAACCATATGCCTCTGTAACTGGTGTTACTAGTTCAGGACGAAGTGGAGGTAAATGTCAACATGCATAAATGCCTTTGTCTGCTGTAATAAAACCCACCTACTACCTCAAAAGCTCTCTAATGAAATGTACATTTATGTATCTGCGTTACAGGTTATTCACAAGTGGCTCCAGTCTGGTTTGGGGGTCTACGCTTTCTCATCCTGTCCTGCCACCCAAGTAAAGTAAGCTATACAGTTTTACATTTGATTTATTTGACTTTTGGTCTAAACATTGATAATAAAAAATAACCATATGCCTCTGTAACTGGTGGTCTAAACATTAATAATACAAATAACCATATGCCTCTGTAACTGGTGTTACCAGTTCAGGATGTAGTGAAGGTAAATATCAACATGCATAAATGCCTTTGTCTGCTGTAATAAAACCCACCTTCTACCTCAAAAGCTCTCTAATGAAATGTACATTTATGTATCTGCGTTGCAGGTTATTCACAAGTGGCTCCAGTCTGGTTTGGGGGTCTACGCTTTCTCACCCTGTCCTGCCACCCAAGTAAAGTAAGCTATACAGTTTTACATTTGATTTATTTCACTTTTGGTCTAAACATTAATAATAAAAAATAACCATATGCCTCTGTAGCTGGTGTTACCAGTTCAGGATGTAGTTAAGGTTAATGTCAACATGCATAAATGCCTTTGTCTGCTGTAATAAAACCCACCTTCTACCTCAAAAGCTCTCTGAAATGTACATTTATGTATCTGTGTTACAGGTTATTCACAAGTAGCTCCAGTCTGGTTTGGGTGTCTACGCTTTCTCATTCTGTCCTGCCACCCAAGTAAAGTAAGCTATACAGTTTTACATTTTATTTATTTGACTTTTGGTCCACACATTAATAATACAAAAAATAGCCATATGCTTCTGTAACTGGTGTTACCAGTTCAGGATGTAGTGAAGGTAAATATCAACATACATAAATGCCTTTGTCTGCTGTAATAAAACCCTAGCCTACATTTTATGTATCTGTGTTACAGGTTATTCACAAGTGGCTCCAGTCTGGTTTTGGTGTCTAAGCTTTCTCATCCTGTCCACACACACACACACACACCAGTTACACTGCCTGGTGTTCATTTTCATGTATCATAGGTGCGCAGATGTTGTATGAATTGAAAGTGAGTTGTATGAATTAAAATGTTAATATTGTTTACTGTATTTAATAAAAAAGCTTTTAAATGACATCTTGTTTGGGCTGCTCTTATTATCAGTGGTGTATATAAAAATTAAGCGATACAAGTACTGTGAAAATGCTGTAGAGTAGTGTTATTTTAAAGGGATATTCCGCCATTTGTGGAATTACGCTCATTTTCCACCTTCCCTCGAGCAAAACAATCGATATTTACCTTGTTCCCGTTCATCCAGCCATTCTGTGAGTCTGGCGATACAACTTTTAGCTTCAGCCTAGCATAGATCATTGAATCGGATTAGACCATTAGCTTCTCGCCTGCTAGCTTCATGTTTAAAAGTGACTAATATTTCTGGTAATTTTCCCATTTAAAACGTGTGTCCTCTCAAGTTAGAAAGTGCAATAAGACCAACTGAAAATGAACCCTGCCGTTTTTCTAGGCTGATTTGACATGGAACTACATTCTCATCTGGCGTAATAATCAAGGCAACTTGCAGCTACTGGCACTACTACTGCTTGATGTCTATGGGGACTATTTTCAGATGCTGCGTACGATATCACTGCGCCTATGGTATGTTTGCAAGTTGCCTTGATTATTACGCCAGATGAGAGTGTAGTTCCATGTCAAATCAGCCTAGAAAAACGCCAGGTTTCATTTTCAGTTGGTCTTATTGCACTTTCTAACTTGAGAGGAGACACGTTTTAAATGGGAAAATTATCAGAAATCTTAGTCACTTTTAAACATGAAGCTAGCAGGCGAGAAGCTAATGGTCTAATCCGATTCAGTGATCTATGCTAGGCTGAAGCTAAAAGTTGTATCGCCAGACTCACAGAATGGCTGGATGAACGGGAACAAGGTAAATATCGATTGTTTTGCTCAAGGGGAGGTGGAAAATGAGCGTATTTCCAAAAATGGCGGAATATCCCTTTAACAGTACTAGTACTGTGTACATTTTGTAGAGTACTGTAACTTTACGGTACTACTACTGTGTAAATATTGCAGTGTACTGTGATACATTAAACAGTATTATACTGTAGTTGGAAAATTACCGTAAAAAAACAGTAGATTACAGGTAACCACAGCTGCCAGTAACATACCGTGATTTTACAGGGAATTTTTTTACAGTGTATGGCAGCCTTTTTCAAATGGATGCTTCATTGCACTGGTAACTTCAATAATTTGTAATTCTTACAAAAAAGAGATATTTGAATGTGTGTGCGTTTGTGTGTGTTTAAATGATCTGGCACTGAGTGACTTTAATCACGACACGATCTACATCTAATCAACATTTGATATTAGGATATGCTTAATCAACATTAATGCGTCTTCATCCCACAAAGGCTTCAGTGCTTATGAGTTTCAAATAGACACACATTTAAAAGTGCCGTGAAATCCCATTTTGTATCAGTATATTACCATCTTATTACTGATAACACCCAGACAAATGAAAAGGGCTGGCTTGCTGAAGGTATAGACAGACATTCTTTACATGACCCTTCTCTACATGCTTTATCACATCACAAAGATACAGCATATCACCATTAACCAAAACATGACCCCAAATAGTTACATGTGGGGCCATTCTGTGACTCCACACTCATAGAAAAGGGTTCTTGGGGTGCTAACTAGAACGACGCAGGCTTTAAAGAATCCTTAGGGGTTTCTTTGATGAACTCTTTAAAATGGTTTAAAGAACCAAGGGTGCCAAATATGAAGCATGCAATAGAACCATTTCTTGCGTCATCATAACAAAGAAATGGCAGACCCTGTTGTAAGAGCTGTCCTGCTGCTAACTGGTGATTGAGGGGTGTACTGTACATGATGTGTACTGTATGTATGTGTGTATGAGCATTTTAAGCATTTTGCATTTCTCACTCATTCTCGCTTTTCACAAAACTTCCTGATTCAGACACTGCCGGGACACTAGTGTAGATCTTACAGGTTGGTTTTCCGCTAGGAGACGGTGGGGGGGGGGGGGAGCAGGGAAAGCTGCCATTCTTGCCATTACAGGCCATCACAATGACTTCTAAACTGTTTTATAAGGTTTCCACCAGCAAATGTACCCTGTAAATGTACCTGTTTGGTCATGTCTCCCTTCACAGAACCTGCCCCGAAGGGCTTTTTTCGAGGCTTTTCAGGACCAACAGAGTACCTACCCCGTGGTAGGGACTTTTTTGGCACAATAATGTCCTTGATGCTGATTGGATATGACTTTACAAAAATGTAGGTTCCTCAGCGAGTGAAACTAATTGGACTCCATCATCTTAGTTTATTAAATTCAAACGTTTTTAAATGTTGTTAGAATACAATTAAGAAGCAAAAGTAGCGTTTTTGTTACATTACAATAATGTGTGTCTAAATGTTAGCTGTCACCATTATCACCATCCCTGACCACTTCAGGACACTGCGAGGGGGTCAACAAATTAACTTATTCTTACACGTTCTTATTACTACTCGCTGTCGTTTCAGATAAACTCCATTATCTCGTTATATTCAACGTGCATTAGTTACGAATTCTCATAGATTGCATTTGGGTGTATTTACGTATTTTTCACATACTGTCACCTAATAAAACTTGATGGACAATGCGGTATCTAGCTTTCTAATATCTATGGTTTGAGAGGGCCAAGTAATTTTCCCACTTCCTAAATTTACCCCCTGTGGAAACAGGGCTTTAGTCCTCAGACAGGGCAGTTCACTTTGAACACCAATGATTCCCCTGTGTTGCAAAATACTGAAGCAACAAATTCGAACAGGAAATTGAAATAGCTTTTTGTACTTGTTTTTTTCTGAAGAGTTGGGCTACAGGATTCGTGTATTACACCTTTCCCCCTCACCCTCAAAGACTCTGAGCAGGACAGAAAGTAATCACACCATCCTCCATCCCTTCACTTCCCTCTACTCCAGAAATTAAATTAAAAACTGTCCCTCGCGCTTCTACCTCCAGCATCGAAATGAGAGCAGCGTGCGCTTGCTGGATAATCAATTAAAGCCTGTTTAAGGTGAACTTGTGCGTCTGTCATTCTCTCTTCCCTCCCGGCACTTTTTTGTGAGAACGAGGATCACACACACACACACACACGCTCACACACGCTCACACACACACACACACACACACACACACACACACACACACACACACACACACACACACACACACACACACACACACACACACACACACACACACACACACACACACACCACCATCGCATCTCCACCACCTTCATGCCTGCTTACAGCTTGGAAGTTGTGAGAATGAAAGCTGTTCTGTTCTCCATGTTAGACTAAGGGCAAAACGACCCCTCATATCTGAGGGAGGACTGTACCCACACAGCAGAAAAAGAAAATGGGAAAACGAACAGCCTCACCCATTCTGAACAACACAGTGAAACGCACTGGGCATAATTATTGTCTGAAACACTTTTTTTTTTGTAGCCAGGCTAACACCAGATTCTCAAAAGAGAGTTGGTCTGGGGATGCTTCGTTCATTTCTGATATCCAAGGGGCCTTATCATCAGTAAAATGTAACTGGTACAAAATCTTTTCAGAAGTGCAGCAAACACATCTTTATTTTAAATGCAATTGTTTACTGAGTTCAAAAGAAGATACAAGTCCACGTCATTTAATTAAGTGCCATCATGCAGTCATTTCTTGTGTTCATCAGCTCTTAACCGCCCTTCCCTGTCTGTCATCATAAGACCTGCCCCATGATTGGTTCCTGGGTTTTCTGTTTTGCTTAGAATTGTGGGAATCATGTTTACGGTAGCTTCTGTACAGATAGAAATCCAGTGTGGGTAATTACAAATGTTGACCAACATGGAAAGGATCTATTTGGATAACTATTTCTGTTTTAGGCGAAACAACTTAAAACAAGTGTTTGTATGGGCAGTAGTAGCCTAAGTTACAACTTCGTAACATCAGTAGGCAAACTAAGTGTTGCACAGTCCACAGAACAGAACCCAATCTATAGCCTTTAGTTGTCTTTGTTTTATTGTAAGTAACACTTGTTGCCTTCTTGTACATCTTGTCGTTGTGAAGAAGCTCACATTTGCATATACAGTATCACGGTCCATATGTTTTCTTGTCTCCTTTTGACACTAACTACTCATTTGTAATCGCTGTATCTTCCTTCAGAGTCCTGGTAAAATGGCTGTTGCTACCCAAACGTGATGTAGTCGCCTGGACTCTATTGCTTTGATATGAATGCCGAATGGATCAACAGATTCAACAAATTCTAATGTACTTGCAGATTCATCTGGGTTTAGTCAGGTTACATTGTTTGAGATTTTTTTTAGTTCAATTTTGCAGTCAAATGTGTAATTTGCAGTGTTGCGTGGTATGCATTGGTAGATGTAAAACTGATCGTTATCAAATTTGAGTAATTGCAGTGAATATGTACCATGGTAATAAGGTCATGTCAATTATTTCCAGCTCCAATGCCTGAGCACTGCTAAAAAAAAAAGCGTGTTTACATGTTGATAAGCAGACGGGCTATCCCTGTAGACTTGCCTCTGCACTTCACGTCCTCATTAGCATTCTTCAGTCCCATCGGCCTTTCTCCTCCATAGGTTTGGAGGGAGAGGTGAGAGATAGACATCTTCAAAGGCTCGCTCTCAAGGGCCCTGTGCAGTGGTGAGAGGAGGCGTAGATAAGGGCAACTCTGTAGTATGGCTCCATGCTGGAAAAACATGCATTTGTGTCAAATTCACATCCATAAGCAAGCCACATCCCATAAGCAGTTGAATCATTCTTTGTTGTTGTTTTCAAACAGCCGCACTGGCTTTCCCCGAGCTGTTTCCACATCTCAATGCTTGATAGTGCTATTAAGGAATTGTAATTTAGCAGCTAATTGAGTGGTTGCTCTTATATGAATGTCTCCTGAGTGAACATTGAGCACAATATGTGCTCGGCACTTTGTTCATTACAATTCAGAAATACCAGAGATATTTTCACTGAAACATTTGTTTTGAGAAATGGCTGCACCGTGGGACAACACACACAAACAAACACACACACACACAGAGAGAGAGACATGCACAAATACCCTCACGCAAACACAGATATTGCAGATCATTTATGTAAATATTTCCCGGCGACCTCGGTGGAGCTCAGCACGCAGCACCTGCTCCTGTTTGCCGGAGCTCGACTGGCAGGGAAATGAAAAGCCGACATTCGGCGAAGCCCGGAGCAGCGGAGGACAGAGGAGGAGAGAGGAGGGGAGGGGAGGGGAGGGGAGAGGAGCGTGGCGATTAGTTCCAGCACGCGTAGGGCTCAGCACACGGCACACCAGTGTCATTAGAACCGCTAGTGCCCAGGCCGAAATCCACCCAAACAAATTAATAAATAAAAAGCAAAAAAACAAACAACAACAACAAGAAAACCCACACCAGTGTTTGTACTTGTCCTCCATTCATTGCAGATTCAAGGGCTTTCTTCAAGCCTTCTTTTGGTCTCCGCTGTCATGGGACTGCAATTTGTGATGAAGGCAAAGCAAGGGATGGAGCTGTGATGTGGTTATTGATGTTGGTGAGCCGAGGAGAAGTGTATCATTTACCCCTCTGACAGTTTCTGATGTGTATGAATCCTCCCGACTAAACCTCACAGATGAAAACGAAAATAAAAAAAACAGCAATATAACGTTAAACAAACCTTGTTAAAGCTGAAGACTGAGTCTCCATTCCACATGGCCGACACCTGCTGTATCACACCATTAGCTACTGAGAGCAGCTCGCTGGGTGAGAGTGATATAGTCTGTCATATCTGGGACAGCTGTGAGTGGATGTAGATCCATGGGACCATTAAGTGAGGTAGACGGAGTGCCCTGGGCCTTATCCTGGCCTTGGCCCATTAGGCGCAGTGGCCTCACACACCTTTGACAGGGTGGTCAGAATGTCAAGAGGAGCAGAGCGGCATGCGATTATGAGTGGTCAGACATGGGCTTCTTTTATGGTCAGTTTTGCTGATCAAAGTCCTGGACTGGAGGATAGGCAGTAATTCATTTTTTTAATACAATAGTTACCTCAGTTCGTTTTTAAAGTCGATTTGTCCAAACATGTCTTTCCGCCATTCACCTGAGGATACCACTGAGAAATCTCTTTAAGAGATCTTTGAGAAATACCGCATACTACTATATGCCTGCAATAACAACATTTAAAATGCATGTAATATTTTAGATTATTTTTTATTTCTAGCTGGGGGGGAAGGGGTAAAATATTTATGACATTTAGAACATCTAAAATCTGTATGAGAAACCAGAGTAAGCTTGGCCGTGGCAGAGCACGATGATTTAGCTTTACATCAAAAATGATGCCAGAGTTGGTTGTTTGTGGTGTTCCATAATTATTTTAAATGATGATGTCCTTTGAAACTGAAGTTTGCAATTGCATCCAAAATTCTTATATCCCAGACTCTTGTTTATCTAATATGCCAGGAAATGAATGCAGCAACAAGCGAGCAGCTTCCAGCAGCTGAATCCATAGTCACTGATACTCCATGCTCATGCATCTCCAGTCTCAGCAGTGTGGCTCTGAAGCTTACCCTATCGAGCAATGCACAAAATCCGCCTTGATTCTAATTGGCTCATCTACAGACATATTTGACAGAGTTTCCCCCATATTAACCTCCATGCTGTAAGCATTAGTGCAACAGTTGTCATTCCAGAAAGGCAATTTAATTCAGCATTGGGGCTTGGAGAATCCATATTTGCATGTTAAAGGGCTCAATTGCAACATTATGGACTAGATTACACCAGAGATGAGGCAGAAGTACTCGGTACTCTGGAGTGTCTTCATTAGGAAACTCATTATGGCAGCCTTTCATTTTGTGTTGAAAACAGGATGAAACTCAAAAGATTCAGGGCAATGAAATGCTGTGTGCCAGCTTGAGCTGAATCTCTCTCGTCCATCCTCAACAGGAATCTCTGCTCATGTTTTATTGCCATCCAATACGCTGTGTAGTGCTACAGTGCTACAGCTACAGTAGCTCAACAACCTGCCTGGATCCACTGTTTCCTGGACAGCTGTGTATCATTGTTGCATTCTGATGAGACCCTTTTCACCCCAAATGCGCAAACAAGCACATACATACATGCACATTAAAAAGCAAACACACAGACACGCACACACACTCAGAGAGAGAGAGAGAGAGAGAGAGAGAGAGAGAGAGACACACACACACACACACACACACACACACACAGACACAGACACAGACACACACACACACACACACACACACACACACACACACACACACACACACACAGAGAGAGACACACACACACAGACACATATCACTGGCAACCAGCCACCTCCTGCTATATCCCCTTGTCCTACTTTCTCCTCCTTCCTCCTTCTCTCCCACTGCATCCTTAATTAAACTGATGTGAATGTAGGTGGCGGTAAAAGTAATTAATGGGCTAATTTAGTCCCCGTCTTTCCTAAATATATGACTTCAAGATGTGAGCGCACTCTACCTGAGTGAGTGTGTGTGTGTGTGTGTGTGAGAGAGAGAACGGCAGACAACCAGACGAACCGGAGAGATGAAAAAAGGAGCCCCCCCCCCCCCCCCCAAAAGACAAGGTGGCTCATTAATATGCAGGTTTGTTTTTTATTTTGGTACCACAGTTAATAGGTTTAGGCTGAGCCAAGTAAGGTGAGAGTGTCTGCCTTGGCTTCATGTGACTCCAGTATTTCATGAACAACAACAACAACAACAACAAAAATCAGTCTGCTTCGTTGTGACAGGAACAGGACTATGGCTCTTTTGTGGTACTTTAGCATTTTCCTGAAGTTTGAAAGTGGCTGCAATGTTACAGTGACATTAACCAAGGTTGTGAGCTATTGTCCGCCTCATGTAAATTCAACTATTCATAGCAAGCCCACTTTGGGACGGGACCAGGTGAGGGCCTCGCATCACCCTGTATTTATGGAGGGAGAGGAGCGCGGGGGCAGATTGGGAGCGAGACAAAGAGAGAGTTTGTCCAGCATGCACCCCAAGAGCACAATGGTAATCATCCAACTCCATTATCATCACGCCAAACATTCTATCCCTCCTTTTCACAGCGCTGCGGAGGTTACTGAGGCTTGGTTGGACCACTGAGACGCCTATTATTAGAACCCCAGCAGGTTGGATAATGCAGTCATTTTCAATAATTTTGGAACGAGGATAACTTGTTTTTTTTTTTGTAAAAGCCTCCTGCTTCAGCACCGTGCTTTAACCTTTCAGTTCTTAGAAGGCTAAGTCAGTGCAGAATGGAGGCAAAGATTTGCCAGTCTGAAGCGAGAGGTTTACATGAAAGCAGAAACGAATGACAGCGCAGCGGCAAAGGAGGACAGAGGGTGAGAGGGAGGAGGAATGAGAAAGGGAGAGAGGCAGAAAGTGAGGCAGTAACAGTCAGCCAGATAAAGTCAGAGAGAGAGAGAGAGGTGGGGGAGACTGAGAAAGAGAAAAGCAGAGAAGGAGAGAGAGAGAGAGTAAGAGAGAGAGAGAAAGAGAGATTAGATCTTCTGTTTAACCGGGCAGGAAAAGCTCCACTCAGGCCTCATTATGCCAGGAGCTGTAAATCCATTGAGGGAGTTAATTCAATCTGAAGCACCGTATAAAAGCATCATTTACGGCGGGCCTCAGCCCTGGCCAGCGCCGGTCGATGCGCTCCTTATGTTTTAGGCAGCACCACAGGAGACGGCCTGCTGGTAAGGAAGCCCGAAGGCTCTAAAAAGGGAAGTGAATACCTGTCCATATACTTACAGTCCTTCTAATGCTATATTGAAGTCTGAGTGGGCGTACACAGAGTGTTTTACTGGAATCATTGTTGTCCACCGGCCCAGTGATTAATTAACTCTTAAAGGCATACAGGCTGTTTATAGCGAGCAGTAAAAGGTAAATTTCATTTTGACACGCGAATAGCCTACATTTAGAGTTGTGGGCAGGGAGAGATGTAAAACAGAGCTCAAATTTAGACTTGCAAATTTAGACTTGCATATCAGAGTGCGGGTTTTGAGTGCAGCACCACAGAGGTTTCTTGCCTCACTGTAGGACGAATCTGTTTAGCACTTGTTATTCATTCACACTTCTCGGAAGAGCCAATCGTTTTGACCTGTCGGTTTAAGTGCTTGTTGTGGGTGAAGTACAAGAGATGCATTTGGCACTGCTGAGAGCTTGGGGCAAAAATAACGAGACCTCTCCTCCTTTCACTGGGAAACCAAAAGGGCATGGCACAATGAAAACTGCCCAATCATTATTCAAAGTCGCTCGAGTAGATACAGTATGCAGAAGTGGTGGGCCTGAGAGCCTTCTTGTATAGTTCTCAACACAACATCATCATTTGCATGAATGAGATGTAATAATGTTTGGATGGTGTTGGTGATGGTCCCCTTCATAAAACAGGTATAGACATTAACATCAGATCAGTTACAGTAACTCACAAAGCACTGACTGACCGGTAGAGTTTACCTGTGGCAGGAGTGAAACTAAACCTGTCCTCACACATAGTTAGCAGGCTCAGCAAGAGCTAAAGTCTGATTCCATCCTTTTGGTAAGGACACTTGAGAGTTTTGGGGAATTGTGGCATTTTGGCTTAAGCTGAGTTGGAACATGAATACCCAAAACACTGAACCACTAATAAAGACACTTGAGCTGGTTAGTTGGAGACTGGAGTCGTCTGGAGAGAGACAGAGCTGCCACACATGGAGTAGAACCAAAGCCTCCAGTAAGTGACCACTCTCCTCTCTTTCTCTAACACACTCTCTCTCTCTCTCTCTCTTTCTCTAACACACTCTCTCTCTCTCTCTCTCTCTCCAAGCTGATATTTGCACACATTCATCCACACACGCCAGGCTGACTTCCAAGGAACACAGTGCAGTCTGTTTTACCTTGAAATAAAAGCTTCAAACACTGAACTACGATGCACGTCTCTGAAATTGGCAAAGCGTGATATGTAAAACTATAGACCGGGTAAAATCATGATCCATATAGTCAGTTTTTGATTGACTGGGCATCGTCTTTGTGGCATTGAATTTTGATGCCAAGACTCATGAATATCAATCCATGGTGTTGCTTTAAATCATGTAGGAATAGTTTTCGGACTAGCATGTGGTTATTAATTTGATTTATTTCTTGACAAAGTAGCGTCCATCAACTTGCTACCTTTACCCAACTGGTCTTCCATTCTGTGTATGACATCGCGGAAGCAACATTGGTATCTTCCATATAGCCTACACAGTCTATGGTATCTTCTGCAGTGTCGTACAGGAACACGTCAGGCATGAGTTCTATTCAAAATGGAGGACAGGCAATGACATTTGTGTAACATTGATTGTTTGGCTGCATTTTGAAACCCTTCCTTTCTCTCTGCACCCTGGTTTTGTCATTTATCTGTGAATGATATAGCATATTGGCCTTGTCAGTGTATTTGCATGTGTGAGCAAAGTCAGTCACCCATCTTCTGTCTATCTATAAATTACAGGAACGTCTGTCCGTTTGTTTGTTTCTCTGCTAATCTGTTTGTTATTCGCATATCTCTCAAACCGTTTGTCCAATTTATTTCAAACTTGGCAGGTGTCTTGCTATGGACACTAGTATGTGCAGTGCCAAGTTTGACTTTATTTAGATTCATAATGCATGTTATTGTTTGTTATTTTGGTAAAAGAAGCACACATTGGCTCTCTCTGCTTTAGCCACTCCCCCTCACACAACACAGTATAGGGCCAGAGACAGGGGGTAAGTGGAGTTTGGCAGCTCTGAGTCACGGGTCAAGATGCAAGATGTTCGGATGATTATCATTTCTGTTCAACAATAACGACTCCCTGTATGCATTTAGCCAGCATAAAATTATTCTGTGGATTTTGTAACAACACAAAAATATGCAGTGGCTATCAAAATGATGTAAAATGATGTGCAAGTGCAACAAACCGACGCTTTGAATAGCCTAGACTACTTTTTACTTGAGCTTTTGAATAAGCCAACAACAATTCCGACTGCATGGTCCCAAATTTAAGGACATTTCAGAATGCTACACAGCTAGACAACAAGTGACAGACAGAGCGACATGTCAGTTAGGCTTATACTACCAAAGTTTTTTAATCACGTCATAGGGCTCGGGCATTCTAGGAATATTGCCGCCATGTTGGTAGCGCACCGAACGTAATAATCCATTCATTCAGATGCAGAAGACAAGAAGCAGAAAATGTATAGCATTAACGATTATTTTCCTCTTGCTATCGTGGGTTGCGCTGTTACACCCTTCTACACAGCAACATACGACTAAGAAGGCAAAAAATAAGTAACAGGAACACACTAACAGGCGGGAGTAAATCCATAGTAAACCATAGTAAACTAAGGAGTGAGGCTGCCAATATGGCTGCCCGCAAAGTTTATACGTCACAAGCCCTATTGCATACAATTTCATACGATAATGCATCGTTCCACAAAATGGTTTGCCTTCTCTATCAGGAAGTTATTCAATAAGCGTAACAATAAACAAACATATGTAGCCTTAATTCAAAACAGCTTTTAGGCTCATGTCATTTTGATCTGTACAAATGTCACATGCAGCCATGCCTACATTCTGCTTACAGCACATTCATTATAGGCTAATATATTAGAAAGAATATAATTTTCAGTATTCATTTTTCATCATTGAAGCTTATGAATGATGTTTTCCCCGATCATCCTATTTTAAAGCAGGCATATCTGCGGGCATGTATTTGGGCTACAGTTTTCTACATGAATGGCATGTTTGAACGGGCACTGCACTATTTGTAAACATCCGCACAATAACATTTTTGCTATTTCGATTATTTACGACCATCCCAGTCAATTGCTAGCAGTTATACCATCATGAAAGCCTCCATGACTAATTACATTAAAGAATTCATGAGCAGGTGCTCTCACTTTGGCGTCAGTGTGGCCCTCAACACAGAGTGTCCAGCATGCCCGTTAGCAAGATGGCCGGGATCATATCCAGCTCATGAGTTTCACATTAACACAGTGTCTGTGGCAGGGTCACCTTGTCCGACCACCACCTGAGCACACGGTGGTCTGCTAGGTGTGTGTGTGTGTGTGCATTGTGTGTGAACTATGCAGGCTCAGAGAAGTTAACAAGTCTCTGTTGGATCTTAGGCATTTATTTATTTATATACGTTTAATAGATATTTAGCTTTTCTAACACAGCTGCCTCTTGTATGGATTCAGTGGAGCAAATGAAACCAGAAAATAACACCCCATCAAATTCGCTGCCTCGCCGCCTCAATCATAACAGATATCTCCCCTCACCCCCTCTCTCTTCTCAGGCTGAGTCAGCAATAGAGGGGAGAAATTGGATAAGACCATAATCGTCTTTGTGAGTCCGGAGCCTCTGCTCTTTAACAGACTCTGGACATGATCCGCTGCTTTGACACCAGCAGAGAAGGGGATTAGTGGGTGACTTTGATGAAAACCACTGCAGTCATCAGGATGAGGGGGTCGTCCGCGGACACTGAAGGATGGGGCGCTCGGCTGATGGGATGGGATATTACCTGAACATTAGGAGGACACTGGCCGTGAAGAGAGGAATACAGATACGGCCTCGTGCCACCCTGCCAGAAGCTCCTATTAACAAAGAACGTGGTCTGGTTTTAGCCAATTTGATATCAGGGATTTGGTTAGTGCACATTTACCATGCAGCATATGGAGTAGCTTTCAATCTTACTTTTTTATTTAATTCCGTGACATCAGCATCACATATGTATTCATCACTTACGAACCTTTTAAATACATTATTTAAATAACGCATTTAACCTCTCGTGCTATTTCGAACCTCACAAAAGACCAAAGCCTGGGTGCTAAATGGCACCTCAAGCTGTCTCTGATCTGTGAGCTCAGCCGTGCCAGGCCTGTGACTTTGTTCTCAGCGCTGGCCTAAGTACAGGTCAAAAGCCATCAGATGATCCAACCAAAACTTGCTGCCCTGCTGACGTGGGCGATGTCACTCCTATTTTGTATTTACAGTAATGGAATTGAAATACGTGCCCGCCGTTATCGTCCCGGGGCAAACTCCATTCATGACCTCCCCAGTCCCTCATTACTCATTTACATTTAAATTACTGCACATGTCCCACAGAATTCACCTCCATTTCCCTCCTTTCCATCACCCCATTTCTCCAGACACTGAAAAGGTGGTTAACACACTTTCCATTTCTGGACCTGTAATTTTACTTAACTCCAAAAAAAAACGGTGACCATCCAGCAACGCCGCAGTGCCCGTTTGCCGTGAGATAAGAGGAGCAGCTCTTTTTTTTGCGGATATCAGATGACCTGAATCTTAATAGAATGTAGAAAACGTCGCAGTGCTCTGAGTAGTGTTTAGTGGGGCCAAGTTGGCTCTGTGCACCTCTATAACAACGTAGGTTCATTGTTAGTATTTGTTTATTTCTTGGTGCAAAACGACTCTGTGAACACACACATATTTTTTTTCCTCTCAGTATGGAAAAACAGATTAATGAAGTCTAAGCTTCTGGTCCAAAAGAGAGCCCGCAACACACGGGGGTCTGTCTAGAAAGCTCCAGTGTACTAAAAGCCCAGAGGACTCTGTCATCCACTGACTGAGGAGGGGAGAAAATATAGTTCCAGGTCAGGCTACTGGTTTATTTTCTGCCTCCTAGCCGTTCTAGAGAGTACAAAGCTAATTCTCATGGGTGTCTCCACTACGAAATAAACGCTCAAAGAAAACTTTATTTCTCTTATGAAAGATCGTCGTTGGCCATTCCACACACCCCGCTTCCCATAGATATTCATATCATTTGAATCAAAGACCTGTTTTTTTATCAGTTGTGGGATTCTATGTGAACTAAATGGAAGCTGATGGAAAGATCTCCTCTGAGACCGAGAGCGAGCTGTGGCACTGTGACAGGCGCAGTGGCTACGTGGGCAAGAATGCATAATGAAACGGACCTGCAGTCTGCCAGCTCAAAATCACTCCTCACGCCAGGAGTCCATGTGGCCTGGAAGACTTCAAATGGTCAGTTACAGCTGCTGGAAGTGATGTTAGCACTACTTGCTCACGTCCGTTGGCCACCATAGGGGAGCAGACAGATATGTCTGTCCCTTTGGAAGTGTTCTGATGGGCCTGCCTGTTGACATTTAGTTGCCAGTTACAGAAACCGAGGAGAATGCCAGACTAGTTTGTTTTTCCTCAGAGCCTTTCTGTTTGCGAGGGGTATCAGGAAGCACACTCACTTAAGTATTCAGTGGAAGTATCACATGCAGCGGGTCTAATTATGCTCCATTAATGCCATGTGTGATGTGAAAATGTGCAGGATATTTCATCAGTGTTACAGATCCTCTTAGTGCATGTAGTGTTCCAAATGAATAATTCAACACGTACCCCGGCTATGGGGTTAGCTTTCTGTTTCCGTTTTGGCTCCAGATTGTCAATCACAATATCTGCCTCAGAGTTTCTGACAAACCACTGAGACTTCAGACGAACACATTAACAAGCATAAAACAGTCCACTGTGGCGTCTGGAAACGTCTGAATGTGAAATGTCCCAGAGTTATGAATTCATGACGGCCGAGACTGAAGTCAGACCACTCAGAGTTCCGAGACGGTCAGGGACAGAGTAAACTTTTTTGGATGTCATGAAAAAAAGGTAAAGGGTCACCAATTAGTGGGTGGGTTCCATTGCCATGACTTGTCTCTTCATGCCTGCCACTGTGGCACACAGAGCAGAGAGAGGGAGGCTTTGAATCATGACAGCGGACTGGGCAGCACACATCGATCAGGCCGCGCCAGTGTCAGTATTGGTGCAGAGAGAGACCGTGGAGACACTCTCTGCAAGGTAAGGGTATTCAGGAAAGGGCACCGCGCTGAATCTGCAGAGACAGCTCTGGGGAAGTCATTCAGACTCACTCAGACCAGATGATTTTGGAAGTGAAAGGTACAGATTCATGTTAAATGCTTAAACCAAACCAAGCCAAATCAAATATCCAGTCTCCCTGTCCAACTGAATTTGTGATTGCAAATGACGATTCTAATAATGTTTTTATTCTTATATGTGACATAATGATTATATTACATTCTTATACATTTGAAGTATAAAATGTAGAATGTGTAATATGTTTTCATATCCACATATGGTCATCTGAAATTGCAGCTGACGTACAATTAGAGAAAATAAGTATAAAAGAAGTGTCTATCTGTGTGAGTTGGTTTGTGATGTATGTTTTGGTGGCTAATTGACTTTAATGTATGTTATCTGAACAGTTCGTTTTGGCTGTCAAGAAAGTATTGCATTAATTTGATGCGCCTTCACTCAAGACTTTACTTTGAATAGAATAATAAATTAAGTTCCCATTTTCTTCCCTGGTTTTTAACCACTGTTGATATTTCCCTTGAGAAGCTCATCAAAATTCTGATTTCCCCACAATCCATTTTCCAATAACTGTTGCTCTCTGAAGCCAGATTTGACAAAAGCAATGCTTAAATGGCAGTTCCTAGCCATGAGAGTTTCTTTCAGGCCCTTATGAATGGGCAGTTTCTTTCTTAGAAACACACTCTATCGGGCACAGTGGGAATGAGCAAATGTGTTTTTAATAGCTGTCATTGTTAAAAGGTTTATGGCCTTTATAAATGTCAGAGCCACATAAAGCACTGTGCCAAAGTTGGAGAACAAAATGAAATAAGTACTTTAGAATACTGAATTGCCTGTCCACTTTGCCAGATTTCTAGGAATCAGAGTAAATGCTTATTCTGAGCATACACTTGCATTTAAATCAAAGTCACTGGAGCATATGCAACAGGCGTTTACACCTGTAATCTCTAATAGTTGAGAATAAGAGCATATTGATTTGATAGAATCCCATTACGGTGACCATTATCCATCCCATTCATCTCAACTCTGACCACCTCAGTCTTTAGACATGACAGGGAGGAAATGTGTCCCTGTAGAGTGTGGTGTTCCTGGAGAGACGCTGCTGTGCAGTGTCCATGTCAGGATGATGTATGATTTTGAGAGCTGCACAGACGCTGCAACTGCTGCACTGCTGGTGTGAATGGCAGCAATGGCAGAAAGGACAACATCAGGTGCCGCAGTTTCATTTTCAGCGTGTATGTGTATGAGTGCCAAGCCCACTTGATAAAACTGCTTTTACTTTCTCTTCTGAAAAGCCACTTTTCGTAGGTAATACACTCCGTTTTCAGGAGCTGGGGATGGTTAATTAGATTAATCTCCACCAGATTAATTAGCTGTGTGTGGCCTTTGCAACACCAATAAACCACTGCTTAGCCACTGTCACATCTTAATGAAGTTTTTAAGGAGAGCGAGAGACAGGGAGAAGCGTGGCATAGAGAAAGCCTATCGCTGAGGAGCCGGGGGAATGAGAGCACATGAATTTTTTATGCCCGGATCACTTAACCCCTGGTTTGTGTGGTTTTGTTTGAATATGTGAGGATTGATCCTCGGTGTTGTGTAAATAAATACGAACAAAGAGGGAGAGGCCATGTCTGGATGCAGCGGGAAATCAATAGAGACCGGCCGAGTGCCAGGAGAAGTCACCCTCATTGTGCACGCAGACTTCAACGCCAAGATTTTCCCTCAGGGACAGGCAATAATGCTGTTCCCTATACACTTTGCAGAGTTTGTCTCGAGGCCTGGTGCATGGCATCAATGTTGTATGAGCAGGCAGTTGATGCGTAGGTTTATACAGCGGTGATGAAAGATTAATAAATGTCACGAGGAGAGATAGACAGGAATGAGGGCTGCAGTGCCGGGGCCATTTTATGGGGGCTTCCCATTCACTAAGACACAGACATGGGGAATAAAACTGGAAGCTGTCAAAATGGGACATAAAAGGATCACATCACATGCCATCTCATGTGCTGTTTCCCACTGTTCCTGTGAGTGTTTAAGTATGAGCACAGCCTGCTAGGTTTAGAATCTCACCAGAATTGTGTTTTTGTGATGCTTTGTAAAATAAAAATAAAAACAGAATGTGATAATCTGCAAATCTCGTTAACCAATATTAGTTTGCAAAAAGGACGTAGACATATCAAATGTTGAAACTGAATTTTTTTTAACATTTCATGAAAAATCTCATTATATCAAGAGCATGTTTTTTCCTAAAAACAATAAAATGTGTTTCAGTTGATTTGTTGATTTTGTACTTGCCTTGTAGGCTTGTATGTGGGTTAACATGATTTGCACATCAAAGTTTTATTTAGATTTGACAACTTTTTTGGAAACGGGGTTGTACTTGATATGTTTACATGTCCATGCGCCACATGGCGTGTATACCACCTAATGAAGTACAAAATGAAATCTCTTTTTGAGGGGCCCTCTATTGTCTTGAGTGATTTGTTTTGAATAGAGCAGACCGGAGGAAAGTGGGACATGACCTTTACGAAACGGAGGGAGGGAGAAAATAGCAGAAGAGGCTGCTCGCCCAGCGCTGAGTGGTTATCATGCTGTTCCATGAGGCAACGTGGCCGTCTCGCTCCACTGAGCTCCCCAAACAAATCAGCCATAATAAATGCTTACTATGAGGCGTCATTAATGGCACCAGACACAAAGCATCGTGTCGGCATGATTGTGATCTTGACCTGTGAAAGCACCGGATTAATGACTAGATTGTTTATTGCTTTCTTTTGTATTCATTTTGTTTTTGCTCATGGTTTGTTAGAAACAAGTGAGTGAGGGTAAGAGAGAGAGAGAGAGAGAGAGAGAGAAAGATGAGCAGAGTATTGGGAGACAGAGAGAGAGAGAGAGAGAAGAATACACAGGAGAAAGATGGATCTGCAGTGTTTGAAGGGTGTGTAAGAACAGGAAGAAAAGGAGAATTGAAAGCTGCTAACTGAATGCAGTCCAACTGTGAAGCCCATTGATTTGCAATGGGACATAGGCATGTATGTTCCTTTGTATGGTACAGATTTTTCCTGAAGACATGAAAGCGGCAAGAAAAGTATTTTGAACCACTTTGGACCATCTAAAACTAGTCAGGAATGCATGCTGCCTGAGTTTGTTAATGATTTGTGGAGTTGTAAAATGCACTGAATCCTTTTTTCAAGCTCTCTCTACACATCAATAGATGTTGAATATTGCATTGACTGCTGGCAAGGTGCCACCACCCAATTTCATCAATACAAGCAATGAGGCTGTTTCAAATATTTGTCTCTGTGTGTGTGTCTGAGTCAGTGTACGCACACACAGACACCTGTAATAACAGAGATGTATAAAGTCGTCAAAGATGTCTGGCAGGCAGGAGGTATTGTTGATGATTTTCCTGCAATTTCCTTTTGCCTGTCAGTTGGTAATGCTGCATGATTTGATGTTCTTGTTTACCATGAATTCTAAGGGAGTTAAATCAATGTAAAGTATTCCATGCGTATTGTGTGTGTGTGTGTGTGTGTGTGTGTGATTCAGTGAGAGTGTGCCTTAGGATGTATGTGTGTGTGTGTGTGTGTGTGTGTGTGTGTGTGTGTGTGTGTGTTTGAGAGAGAGAGAGAGAGAGGGAGGGAGAGAGAGAGGAGAAAGAAAGAGAGAAATTCCAG